>NC_045558.1:45413204-45500704 GCF_009769535.1 Thamnophis elegans
AACAACGTTTGCTATATTATCTTCAGTTTCAAAATATAGATTAATTTGAAGGTGGTCAGTTTTAAAAAAGCTTAGACATTTTCAGTTGTTTTTGTATTTTGCTATAGATTTAGTTTGTAAAAATTCGTAAACCTAAGAAAATAATTATAATATGGTATGGTGTCATAAGTAGATGTATCTATGATTTGATAACAGCTTTTGCTCTTTCTTGACACATAACTCAGAAAAGATATTTTAAAAACCCACAGAATCCTGTCTCCATTTATTGTAAGTTTACTTGAGTTCATGTGACTCACCATCTAAAAGAACCCACAGGTATACACACCCAGTAGCTGTAGTTCTTTTTTGTGATTGTCTGATGAAGATTTGATCTGAAATGGTGCCACCTTTGCAAAAGCCCTACTACACTGGTATGATACCATCTGCCACAATCTCAGCTTTCTTTTGCAGCCAAATGCATTATTTATAATTATCTCTTTCATAACTGTATGGCAATAGGGATTGATTTTTTTTCCCTAAAGTTCATTTTTGGTTCATCTGGGCAAAAATTTATTCAATATCTGGAGTTATATTATTGCATATAAGTGGCATCCAAGTAATTTTGCATACATTTTCTAACTTAAAGAATATATATTCTCAGCAATCTACTTATATTTGTTTACTTTATTTAGTTAACTTCTTTTTATATTTAATTCATTCTTCAGCAATGAATGCAACATTTTAGGTTGCATTCAGAATAGATTCATAATAACCTGAATATAGATTATCTGATCATAAATGGCTGTTTGAAAGTGCATTGTTGTATTTTTGAGAACAAAAAAGAGCAACATTAATCAGGTCAGTTCAATTATCTAAACTAAAACTGTTCATGCTTTACTGCCAACTCAACCAGCCACTACAAAATCTATTATCTGTGATTGCTCAGCTTCAGGTCAAAAATCCATTTATCCTCCATTGTAACCAAATATCCTCTATCCTCTTTAACAATATCTTAAGCTTTAGTCATACATATCTTTGATAAAAATTATGAACAACTTCATGGATTAAAATAGACATTTCACTGCTTATGAAAGTGTGCCAAATAATATAACAGGAAATCTCAAAAACAGATGTTCTCTGAAATAACCTAATGAACAAAGATATTAGGCTATATCCCTCATATGTTCAAGATAATTCAAAGTATCATGTACAAAACTTTAACAGGAAAATAGACATATTTATTGCATATTGAAAGCATTCAAGCCAGATCAGTAGATCTGGGCAAGTAGTAGGGCAAGAGTTACAAGAACTTATTTACACAATTATCTAAATATGATTAAACAGCTGATGAACAAATATTAAACTAGAAAATGTATAGTCATTTCAGCTTAATATAATCCTCTTTTAGTAAACACCCAAGACAATTTTTCCCTACTAGAACAGTTCTGACATCTCATAAGCCTAAGGGTGAATAACAAGAGATTGTTTTTGATAGTTATAAATATTCAAAAGAGATGCAGACCATCTGCTTTCATATTACAGGTAAAGCAAGATTGAAATTGAGACTGCTTGGGAAAAAATAATTCTTCTAACAAAGTCTTCCTCACCTCAAAATCTATAAAAACAGACAAAAATATATATATTTATACAGGATAAGATGGAGTATGCAAAATGCAAGATTCCTTTTACAGACACAACTTGTTGTAAAGTTTCTCTTATGTTCCATCTGTATATTGTACTGCATTTCTAGTGGTTAAAATCTTTTTCAAAATATTAATGAAAATATAGTAAATGGATTATAAATTTAAATGAACCAGTTTAGGTATTTTTCTTACTCTTGAAAAATTATTTGAAATGGATTTTATTATTTTAATTTGTACTGTATCCTTCCTTACCCAGAAAGTTTCCATTAACTGGTAGATAGTAAAAAAAAAAAAATACATATTATGTTCTTTTGTCATGCTACAAGCTTACACACAAATAAGAATCTACTTATTATAAAACCCATGCCTTTGTTTTCAGATAGGGATTTATTTATACATTAATCTCATTCTTTTATGAATGTTTTTTAAAGATACAAAGTAAGCAATACCTGCTAACTTTACCAGGTAGATCAGATTCAAAACACAACCAGATGAGCTACTTCAATTTTATTATAAAGTTACACTAACAGAATATTGCATATTTGAAAATACAGTTCTCCTGTCACTCTTACATCTGAGAAACTAGGGAAGGTATCTTCAGAATGTTTTGCCCTGTCCATTATAAAGGTATGAACTATGCTTATCTATCAATCCCTATGTTCCTATGCACATTTGTTGGCCCATTCCCCTAGACTTTTTCCCAGATTCCATTACACCATTCTCCCCTTCAGACTCATTGCCCCAGTCCTGAATTCATAGTGGAAACTGAGTTTGGACTATGAGAACAAAATGTAGCTGTGTCATTCCCCTCTTCTGCTAGTAACTCCCCAAAGTACACAATAATTGTTTCTCCAGGAATCTTTTTGCTTCTGGCCCTCAGATTCTGAATTGCATAGTTGGAGTATTATTATGGAGAGTGTGTGTGCGTGTGTGTGTATATGTGAGTGTGTGTGAGAGAGAGAGAAGGAGGGGAAGGAGGGAGAGAGAGGGAGGCAGAGCATAGATTGTGTTGTCTTAGATAAGATACTATCTCAAAATTATTATGATATGTATGTGAGAGAGGGGGAGGGGAGGGAGAGAGAGAGTATACATTGAATTGTCTTAGGTGAGACATTATCTGAAAAAATTGTTTTGGAAGCCTGGAAAGTTTATAAAAATCAAAGCAATTTGATTAGGGATGAAAGGTTAAATATTTGCAGAACCTCTAAATTCTTATGTTCTGTATGAACTTGTAGAGAATGGATTGCTCCTTCCAACAGGCATCTCCATCACTGAATAACATTTTTTTTACTACCAATAACTCTTTACTGAAAATATCAAAGTTCCTTTCAGCTGGGAGGAGCATTCTGGAGTAACAGGCCCACATCAGCAATAACAATAACAATAGCAGTGGTACTTAGATATAAATACCACTTATAATACTTTACAACCCTCTCTTAGCGGGTGTATAGAGTCAACAAATTGTCCCCTATAAACTGGTTCCTCATTTTACTGACCTCCGAAAGATAGAAGTCAACTTTATACTGGTCAGGATTAAACTCCTGCAGTGGGCAGAGTTAGCCTGCAATGCTGTATTCTAACCACTGTGCTCAATACAATGGTAAATATGGTCCCTCTCTTCTGTGTTAGAGCAACCCTATCACCATATTGAAAGCATCTATGTGTACCACAAAGGGACAGGACAGGTCAGGGTCAAAAACAAAGAGGTGTTTTAATCCTTGAAATGCTGTTTGTTCTTGGATTAATCATGACAATTGCTGATCCTTTCTTATGAGCTGGCAGTTTTAGATGATCAGCAAAATTAGGAAAGAATTTCCTATAAAAATTAACAAAACCCAGAAAGTATTGCATATCTTTCACATCACCAGAGGTGGAATGTAAACATGATTGTACTTTTTCTGATTTAGCTGCAGTAAGCCCTGCTCTCAGTGGCTATCTGTCAATCATTCCTAGTAACATTGGGTTTTCTAGATCTTAAATTTTCTAGAGCTTTCGCTTCTGTATTATTTCTCTACCTATGAAATTACTGGTTGTCCTCAAGTCTACAAGAGAAAAAAGTCCACCATCTGCCTGAAATCTAAAGCAACGATAACAGAAGTGATTAAATATGCTTGCCTGGTGTCAACAATTGTCCTTAAGTTGTCCTTAAATGGTGAACACTCCTGCTCCTCTTCGGAGCTTCTTAGAAATGGATCAGTAAAGTTTCATCAGTGTGCTACTTTGAAGTAAGCTGAGCACTTATTGGTTAATGCTAGTGCTAGTGCTTTTACCAAACATCATTGGGCTCTAAAATAAACACATAGCTTTGATACCCTCTTCTTTGCTTCCCTAAAGAGGAATGTGGATTGCAGGAATTCTCCCAGATTGAATGTTGAGGAAGCCAAGTGGGTGGCTTGGAGGAACACAGGCTTTAAGTGATTTCTCCCTTACCATTTCCTCCTTCCTTAACTCTTCCAGTTACATGTCCATTATTACAAAACGTTGATATAGCTCCTCCAGAATATTTTGAGTGCCTTCCCTCTCTTAGCTCCTCAGACAGCCTTTCTCTGAATTGATCAATATAGGTAGCTTTCAATTGGTTTCTTAATGACCATTCAAAGTTACAACATACTTGGAAAAAATTACTTACAATCCATTTTTGAAGTTATGACTATGTGGTCATGGTCACATGATCACATTTCAGGAGCTTAATTGGATTTTATGGTCAACTGCAGCATAATCCCATTTTGTGACATATCTGCTGTTTGCTGGCCAAAACTACCCATTGGATAAAATGTTGCACATTTTACCATGGCGTTTGCTTAATGATTGTGATGACTTAATTAACAACTGTTGTAGAAATGGTTGTAAAATCAGATCTGACCATGTGGTGCCTCACTTATGACTGCAATGATTTATGACCAACATTTCAGTCCAATATATCAAGAATCGCCTATAAAGGCTAAATCTTTACATCCTACATTGCAGGCAAATAATTTAGAGTATGAAATATATGACATTCTTTTTGAACTTGCAAATCACTCAACTAGCAGCAATTCTATATATGGAATGCCCAAGATATAATTTGAATTTATGAAATCCAGCATCAGACTGTTCTCCTCAATGAATAGTATTGTCCACTTAGCTGCTGTTTCACGCTTCGATGTGATCAGTACAAAGTCCTCTGGCCTGCCTCCCATATACATTTCACACTGAATGGTGATCATCTTGAATTTATCCTGGTTCACTCTGAACTTTATTCCATGGGGTAAGGTCCCATGGAAATTCAGGACAATTTGTCTGAGCCACTTTTTGTTGTGCATCAGATGTTACTTTAGTTATATCATGGCTTTCTGCAAATTGGCCATGTCTTTCCTACATACCATTAAAATATGTTACATTCTGAATAAAATATAAAAATTGCTATCCATTATTCCTTATGGTAAGATTTCAAAATGTTATGTTAACAGTAACATTTGAAATATATCATATTGATATCTTATCAGTATAAAGGAGCATCTAATTTTATAATTCTCAGTTAAAGTCAGTTACTGAATAACCTGTCAAACTTCTAGTTCCTTTTCTCTCCCATTTACAAAAATGAACTCTGAATAGCTTTTAATGCCTATATATTTTAATTCACTAAAATAAGGCTCATGGCAATGCTGTTTCTGATACAAATAATACACACTATATTAAAGAGCTACCAGAATTACAATTGTTATGTTCAGGCAACCCAATCTCTATTTTACAAGGAGAACTGTGATCTAGCTTCATATATATTCACATTGACATTTATTTTCTTTCATTGGAATAGGAAGCAGATCAGGAAACCATAATTAATTATAGCTTCCTTTATATCCAAACTGAAAACAATGGCCAGATTCATTTATAATATCAAGCCAGAATATTTTATTCCAGAATTTATTTAACAGGTCACAGTGACATCGTTTAGACTTCTCAATCAGCTGTAATAGGTAGCTAGACTCTTATTTTTTTTGAAAATTATTAATGGCAATTTCAAACATTATGAGAAGCATCAGAAACTTCAACAACCTCTTATTCAATGGCCATTCAAATTTACAAGTGATAAAACAAATGGTAGTTATGATGGATCCTTGTTTTTATGACTATTCTCAGGTTGTGATGGCATTACAATGTCCCAGGGTCATGTTATTGTGATTTGTGATCTTCCTTCTCTTTCTAAAAGCAAAGTCACAGAAGAAGCCAGCAGGAAGTCATAAGCTGTGGTCACATTGACAATAGTAACCAGAACCACCATCACTAAGTGCACAGTGACAAGGTTTTTCAACTTAAACCCTGTTGACAGAATTACAGTTCAAATTAGAATACACACACACACACACACACACACACACACACACACACACAGAGACTGATGTACACAAAATTTGACTATTGCTAATGTTAAAAAATACTGATGTACAACATATATTTAACAAATAATTATGACTTATTAATATACTATCCATGCTTAAACTTGAATAAACTATGTAGAAATTCAAAGCAATTAATGTTGCATAGCCAAGCTGTACATATATTGAAAACCAGAAGGAAGGAAGGAAGGAAGGAAGGAAGGAAGGAAGGAAGGAAGGAAGGAAGGAAGGAAGACTAGTTCCTAGTATTGCATTTGATCGCAAGGACAATTATCACATAATAGCTGCAATATGGTATATAGTTATCAAATAATGTAATTGGTTTAGGATTCAGGAGAAGATACTGGAATTCCATCCAAAATAAAATTGAAAATAACTTTATACAATATTCTTTAAAAATATAAGAGTAGGAACAATATCTTAACTTTCATTATGTATGCATTTATACCAGATAAATTCTGAACAACACACTTGTTGTCATGGCAACTTCTCCCCCCCCCACCAAATCAAAAATATTATTGAAGAAAACAATTTTCCTGAGGGAGAAAATATGTGCTCCACCTCTTTTTAAAAATATGGCATACAGAGAATTTCCTCCTCTGATTTGTTCTCCACAACAATCCTATTAAGTAGCTTAGGCTAAGAGAGTGTGACACCCATTGAACTTACATGACTGAGAATGGAACTGAATTTTTTAAGTTTCCCTGGTGCCAGTTAAACATGTTAGCTACTATACCATTTGGCTGAACTTTAATATTATAAGATGAAATGTATAATGTATTTGTATGAAAAAAGAATCCACAGTCGGACAAATCTCAGGGAAAATGTGATTTTCTCTAATGACAGAATGGATAGTGGAAACATATACAGAAAAGTATAAATGATCACAGTAAAAATGAAGAGAGAATTGGGATGGGACAGCAAGTTTAAACAAACAAACAAATTTACCTTTACAGAAAATATAAAATGTAAAAAAATGCATAAAACTTATAGTCAGTATAACAGTTGCTTAAGCCTTGTTCGTTGAAGTAAATATGCAAGTTGTTTCCAACACATTGCCAATTAGCCCAGAAATATCACTACTTTTCTTGTTGTTATTACATTTTGTCTTTGTTTCTGTCTCTCTGATTCATTTCAAGATGATTGCTCTACCTTCTATCTTCTGAATACTCAATGTCACTATGTTTAGTAAAAATTAGAAACAACTTAATAAAAAAGTTAATTTTTAAGAAGCAAGATGGAAAGAAGCAAACATAGTATACAGATTCTGATTGGGGTCCCCAATCAACTACCATATCTCTACTAAACTGAAATTAGTGTAAATATTTAAAATATTGTTATTAAAAAAGGCACATAGTTGCAATTTGACAGCATTTTGCTATAATTTATCACTACTATTAAGTCACATGTTTAGATTTTCAAGATTTCTGTTGATACCCATGCCATATATTGCCAAATATTAGTTCCAAAAAGTATTTAATTTTAGCAAAAAAAAAGTTCTGTACATTGTAAGAAGGAATCTGAAATATTATCTAAGAAACACAGAAAATTCTGAGCAACATAATAGAAACAATGCAGCTTTTAAATTACAGAGAAATACAGAAAACATAATTTGCCATGGACATTTACATATCAAAACATTATGCAAAGAAAAGTGAAATTAAATTTCAATGTTGAATTCAATTTTTAGCCTATTAAATTCTTTTATTAAAAGAAAAGCTTTTGGGCAAATATTGGGAGTAGGAAGCATATTCATTTAATAAATATCTTTATTATATTTTTAGAAGAACTTTTGATGTGCAATGTTATATACTGTTTTAAATTAATTGCTATTTTTAGTATGTTAAATATTTATGATTGAGGAGCATTGTATTTTGTGCTTATGTTTTGAGTTTGAAATTATAGGTGTCATAATAAAGCAAAATGTTTTAATGGTTAATACATTATCAATAATGAGTCCTTTAACTCCTTGGAGAATAGATGGAATTCAATTTTTTAAAAATATGTAATATTTTAAAAATATTACACTATAACTGTGGCTGGAATCATATCTTTTAGGTAAAGGAAATGTAAGGAAAACTAGGCATGTAATAACTTTCTGAAAATTAAAAGAGACTGATGGGATTACTATTCTTAAAATAAAATTGAAGTAGCCCTTTAAGACTAAAAGGAGACATGTAGTAACAACTAAAATCTGAATGGGATTTTACATTTGTGTACAATAATAAACAGAATGCTGCACGTGCATAAGAACATAAAGTATAGAAATTGTATCCCTAGTGGTGTAAGTTAGAATGCAGTATTGCAGACTAATTGTGCCCACAATCTGGTTGATCCTGACAGGCTAAAGGTTGACAACCTTCTATCCTTCTGAAATCAGTAAAATAAGGACCCAGATTGTTGGGAGCAATATGCTGACATTGTAAATTGCTCAGAGAGTGCTGTAAAGTACTGTCGGGTGGTATATACTGGTAAATCTAAATGCTATTGCTATTGTATCTGTAATGAGAACATCTATTAAGGGTTTATTATTATACCTGAAATTCTTTCTTCTTATTTTATATAAAATGAATAGATGTCTAGTTTTCATAGCTGTAATGCTTTTTTAAAATATGAAAGTGGTGAGGAAATAAGAATATTTTGATAGTAACTTCAGTTTTAAGCTTCTTTCTGTAAAGTTCTGAGGTCTCTATCTATAAAAAAAATCAAGGGAATGGGAACTATACAATCTATAGGTAAATTTCAAAAATGTTACAAGTGATTTGTCTATGGCCATCAATGCTTTATAGCAGAAATTCCCCACAAGCGAACTTGTGGGTATATGGAATATAACTTTCTTCTCTTCCCAAACTCAAGGGTTATAGACTGGATATTATTTGGTGATATGATTTAGAACATCTGGAGGGCATCCAGTTGCTTTATAACCCAATATCTGTAACATCTTTTACACAAATAATATTTTATTGGCTTTACAATTTAAACTTAGCTTTATATATTGCTCTTATATCTTAAGAATATCCAAATTTTCATTATTGCATTGCATTGCATGGTACTGTATTGCACTGTATTACATTACACGTACTAAATAAGATCTTGCTTTAGTATGATTTCCAATTCTAGACAATATGGTGACAATCAATTACTTTCCAAAACAATGGACAATTGTTGAGCCTTTGAATTCTCTTAAGCCCTTTATAGTGAGGGCTTATAACCAAGAGCTTTTTTAAATTTGAGATTCTTAGGTACAATATTAAGAAGCAGTAAAACCTCAAGTCTTCTATATGTAATATCTGTTTAGCAAAATTGTGCTAAATAACCAGCTCTAACCTGATCCCATCTATATTTTTAAATATGACTTTTTCAACATTAAATTAGTATCAATATTTATTTTTAATGCCATATCTTTTTCAATCACTTATTTCTTAATATTAGCACTGATTTCTTATTAAAATAGACGGTTAAAGATTAACATTAACATTCCCAAAATTTGGTTAAAGATTCCAACCATTACTGGTAAAAAAAAAAAAAAAAGATTATTACAGCTTGATAACCAGCCCTAAAATTCAATAATAATCAGAGATACAAAAAATCTTCCAGGTCAGAACTATAACATTTTCAAATTATCAAATGAAAATATGGAACATATGAATTAAACAAAATACCAATTAATGCATTCAGATTTAATAACTTTTAGGAATAACACACATGCATGTTTGCACACACATACAAACAAACAAACAAACAAACATTGTTTGTACTAATTTTCTAGAATCTGAATTAATACCCAAAAGATTCTGTGTTTTTTCCTATCATAATCAATGACATTTTTAGAACACAAAGTTGCATATTCATGTCCCTATTTTGTAAGGTATCAAGCTTTACATAAACCACAAATATGTTATCTAAAATTTAAGTAAGTTTATGCAAGATACTGTAATATAATTCTAAACCAGGATTCAATGTAATCATATTTAAGTTGTTTTGTCAATTCTAGATTGTTTGATGTTCAAACTGTCAGTTGAAATGTTTAAACTGCCAAAACCTTTAAAAAGTAATCACATAGTATTTATTTTAGGAAGGATATAGTCTTGTTGAAGTCACATTGAGAAAGAATCACATTATACAGTTACTATAAAACGTTTATAGTAACTATTTAAATACTTCCACTAGTAGACAAAGGTGCAATTCTCTAGGGAAAAAGTGGAGGTTTCTATCCATTTCATACGGGAAGAAGCAAACAACATAAGTTTATGTGTATGCAGTGGTGGACTGCAAAATTTGTAATAACTGTTTCTCTGCCCTAATGACTGGCTGTGTGGGTGTGGCGGAATGGGCATGACTGGGTGGTCATGGCCAAATCAATGTCACTTACGTCAAGGGGCACTTTATCCGCCCTCTCATGATTGTGGGGATGGTGGAACAGTCATCATTGTGAAAAATGTCATAAGTGTGAAAAACAGTCATAAGTCACTTTTTTCAGTGCCATTATAAATTTGAACGGTCACTAAATGAACTGTTGTAAGGATTACCTGTAGAAAAATACAAAAAGCTTTTTTTTTTTGCAAAAAGCTGCCCTAAATAGATTAGAAATGGGGGAATACACACTAAAGATCTATAGCTGTCATGGAAACCTAATCTATTCTATCTGAATACTTTCCTTTTCCTCAGTAATACCTGCAACCCAGAGTTACAAATTAGACAGGTTGCCAGAGCACATTGAGGAATTAAAATAGTTAAAATACATGGATAACTATCAGCAGCCAAGTTACTATTGCTCATCAAGTGGAACCCTTTAGCAGAGAGGTCATTTAAGTTCTCCAGAAAGTGGGTGGGCATATTTGGGCTACAAAATGCCAAACTAAAGAGACAAATTAACAAATTGAAATCTTGAATAAGGATTAATCTCATTCTGCCTTTGTTCAGACCTTGCTGCAGGGAATTTTTGCTTATGAATATAGCTACCTATCTCTTTATCTCTTAAGTGCTGACATCTTACGTGGGCTATTAAGGAAGATGGGGCTGCTTTTTTCCTCTAAGAAAGCATGTTTCTCCATTTCTCATCCAGGGTAATATATTTTCTTTTTAATATTTCTCAAAATATTTCATTTGTCTAGGAGAGGGTGGGTGCCAGGGGTGGGTTCCTGCTAGTTCTAATCTCTTCTATAGAAGAGATTCTACAAATCTACTGTGCCGTTTAGAACCGGTTCCAGCTCCCTCCCCCTGCCCATCCACACCACGCTTGCCTTGCCCGCCACTCACTGATTGGCTGGCACACCAATCACCCCACCCGCCTCTAAGGGTCCTATCTAAACCTTAAAGTCTTAAAGCTGTCAAGTTTGAACATTCCTGGGTTTTTTTTCTAAAGGGTTAGGGGTGCAAGGGTCTTATAACTTGACAGCTTTAAGACTTGCCTGCTTCAAATGCCAGAGTTTCTAAGCCAACATTTTGGTTGCTAAGCAAGAGCATTGTTAAGTGAGTTTCACCACATTTTACAAGTTAGTTATGCCCACCCAGTCAAATGACTGACAAGCCACTCCCATTCAGTCACATGGCTGGCAAGCCACTCCCACAAAGCAGGCCACACCTACAGAAGAGGTTCTAAAATTTTTTGAAACCCACCACTGGTGGGTACTAACTTTCTACTATTGGTGCCATGTTACTATGCCATATTATCAGGGGAGCAAACTATAACAAATTGGAAGGAGGATCCTTATCAGTCAGCAATCATATAGTTTGGCCACTTTGAAGCAATGCAAGAGACTCCTGTCCAAAGGTGTTTTTTCAAGAGGCAAGTGGACTTTCCGGAAACCAAGGAAATCCAGTTGCCTCTTGAAAAAAGCATCTTTGGGACAACCATGAACTGGATGCCTGAAAAATCCCCATAGACAAGAAACCTCTGTGCTCAGTGAACTGACAAAGCACCCAAGAGAAGCAATCATTAGATCCATTTGCACCTGCATTTAAAGATATCAGCTGGTCTCACTCACCTCACAAGATATCCTAAGGTAATCATCCAGATTTAAGGAAAAATCACATGCCCTCAGAAAGGCAGTAAAAAAATCAGACAAAATGCTAAGCTTGCATCCTGCCTCTCATTTCTTCTATGGTTATGCCAACCCTTCTGTAAATAACTGTTCAAGCCCCAGGAATAAATGTACACAAAAAAATTTAAGGGTTGGGGAGTAGACTCCTGAGCAGCTCAGACTCCCAAACAGCTCAGCTAATGGCAAAGAACCATTAAGGCTGTTAAGAGGCAATTAAGAGCCGAGATAGCGCAGTGGTTAAATGCAGCACTGCAGGCTACTTCAGCTGACTGCAGTTCTGCAGTTCGGCTGTTCAAATCTCACTGGATCAAGGTTGACTCAGCCTTCCATCCTTCCGAGGTGGGTAAAATGAGGACCCGGATTGTTGGGGGCAATATACTGACTCTGTAAACCACTTAGAGAGGGCTGAAAGCCCTATGAAGTGGTATATAAGTCTAACTGCTATCGCTATTGCTAATTAAGATAAGGATTAGGCTAGAAATACAGGCACACTAGAATCTTTCCTTCCTGCGTTCCTTGCAGGATTAGACCTGTAAAGTGGAAAAAGATTTCTTCCAATAACCTTACAGCTCAGAAAATTAACATACGGTTCTCCCGAACCAGTGTGAGCCGGCAGGAGCCCACCAGTGAGTATATGCCTGGATATTTCCAAACAGCAAAGGGCTCCATAGCTATCATTCTCTTATCCATTTGGAAGCATGGGCTTTTTCATGGGATTATAACTCAAATGTCCTTCAGTGTCATGCTGTGGATTTAACATACATTTCTATACTGTCCTCCAGTTTCATTTGCAGAATTCTTGATTCACCCCAGTACATTCCTCCTCTTCTGAAAATGTATTTAATAAGTGTTAAAAATATTGTAATTTCAACCATATTAACAGCTTGTATTGTGGATGAAGATGCTCAGTTTCTTTTATTCCAACAATATAATAAGCAGAGAGGGGGAAAAAACTATCCTTGGAATAGGATAAACCATAAAAGGACTAAAATGCAAGTATAAATAAGATTCACATAGGCATTATACAGTTTGCATATACATATATTCATATGCATATACTTGGATGATACATATATTTTAAAAAATCTCTATTCTTTGGAAAAAAGCTATAGTGGCATCCCGAGGAAAAGAGTTGAAATAGGTTGTGTCCAGGATGTTAAGGGTCTATAGGTAGTTTTCCAACCCTAATTCTGACCCATGCAATGTACTGTACAGGTCATCTACAGAAAAAAAAAGCCTGTCACAATTGTTTTGACTCTGTATCTGTCCTGTTTGGCTGCTGTAACAAACCAAATAGTTAAATAAGTACAAAGAATAAATTCAATAATTTCTCTGCAGAACTGTATCAACAGCTCCTAGGACAGTCACCATTTTTACTAGTCACTATTCTTACTGTAACTTAGAAGGTTAAGTCAGTATCATTAAATAGAAATGCATTTAAAAAGCATAAGAATATTGGAGAAAAGTTAAATCTAAAAGGGTATGCTAAGGCTAAGCTGTAAATAGAGTATGTACTACATAAGATATGCAAAATAGAAAAAGTGTTTATTAAAAGTTAGATGATAGATAGATAGATAGATAGATAGATAGATAGATAGATAGATAGATAGATAGATAGATAGATAGATATACTATATAGATATAGTAGTAAATTTTTTGTGGGGGGGAATAGGGCTGTGCAGAACACTCAAAACAAATTGCTTTGTAAAGCATGCTAATGAAAGTCAAGCATTTATCATATGCAGACAATAAATCTACTGGAGTGGAGGCTAAAACATATGAAAAATAGTTGCAGGAACTGGGTATGTCTAGTTTAATGAAAAGAAGGGGGCCATGATAGCAGTGTTCCAATATCTCAGGGGCTGCCACAAAGAAAAGAGTCAAGCTATTCTTCCAAAGCTCTGAGGGTAGAACAAGAAGCAATGGGTGGAAACCAGTGGTGGGATTGAAATAATTTAACAATCAGTTCTGTGCCCTAATGATTTTTTTCCAACAACCAGTTCACCAAACTGCTTAGAAAGTTAACAATCGGTTCTCCTGAAGTTGTGTGAACTGTCTGAATTCCACCACTGGTGGAAACTAATCAAGGAGTGAAGAAATTTAGAACTAACGAGAAATTTCCTGACAGAACAATTAATCTGTGGAACAGGCTTCAGAAGTTGTGAATACTTCAATACTATAAGTTTTTAAGATGATGTTGGATAACCATTTGTCTGGTTTTGTCTAAAACCCTTTGTAGGGTTTCTTGCCTAAGCAGGGGGTTGGACTAGAAGACCTCCAAGGATCTTCCAACTCTGTTATTCTATTCTATTCTATTCTATTCTATTCTACTGAGCTTTCACCTAAGTTTTCCAAGAATGAGTTGCTCACTCTTCAAGGTAAGGTGTTTCACTTGTGCCAACATGCTTCTGGAAATTGCTCTTTGAAACACTGCACTATTTCAAGTATACATACAAATTTATACAAAATGAATTGTGCTTGTTTTTTTTTTAATTGTTCAGTAGAAAATTAAATAAAAACAAAATAAATAATATAGATGCATGGCCCTAAAACAAAACAGGTTTTCACTGACCTCAACACCAATGCTAACAAATACAGAAGTGTTAAAATTATTCATAGCACTGCATTGTATTTCATAAAGACATTTAAAGCTGTCTATAAATTGTTCCACTGCTATTGCTTACCATTTTGTTATTTTAATAATGTCCAGTTGCCTTTAACTTTTTGTATAATCAAATTCTGAGGTTAGTATTTTCACTATGGTTCAAGGATACAAAAAAGAGAAGTAAATCGAAGAGTGTTCCATTGCTGCCTAAATCTAATCCTAGTGACACTCAATTTGCCATGTTTTCAGAAAACCAACCTGCTAGCTCTAGTTGTAACTTGGGATGTGCTAGGATGCCCCCTGAAGGAAGCGGTCCATTACCAGGATGATCTTCCTGGACTCCTGCTAAATAGTAGGTGGTGATTATGGTCTTACTCTGAATAGTATACTACTTAATGCTCCAATTGTAATAAAAAGCCTTAAAAATAGTGAACAGAATTTATCAATACACAACTAGCATACTATAGCATATCACAATACCACCTTTGAAGATCACTTAGAAATTGCAACCAGCACAAAGTGCAACAGCCTACATATTGTTAGGTTAGAGCTGCCATAACCATGTAATCCTTTATTGTGGATTTTGAATTTTTTTGCCCATTGATTCTGAGTGCAAATCAGTTTTAGTGTTCATTTACAAAGGACTTAGATGATTTTCTAATATCATTTGCTTGTTTCCCACAAAGTTTGTTAATAATCACTTATTACTGAGAAGTTAAGGGGGCAAAGCTTTGCATACAATGGATATTGTTTTTGTTGTTGTTTTGCTACATTTCTCTATTATGGAACAATGTTCCATAGAAGTCAAATTAGTATTCTCTAATGGTCTTCTTAGAAGCTAGTAAAAAGACTTTAGGAGATCATTTGGGAGAATGATGAATTTGTATTATTACTACTATTGTGCTGATGTTTTTATTTTAATATTGTTTTATTTTTTATAAACAATCCAATGTAGATTGTGACAATTTATAAATGAAAGAAAATACTAACTAAAGGAAATAGAGCATTTAATACTGCTACAACATTAGACAACAAAGATTTTGCTACCTGAACATTTTGGGATATATTTTATACATGTTTTATTCCTAAGCATAAAAATAACCTAGAATTTTATGTATCACATATCATTTTACAGAAATCTTCTGTTATACAATGGGATTATACGCCCTTCAGTACATATTGACTAGGCTGCACATATGGAAGAAAAATACAAAAAAATGGAGCTGTAGTTGAAGCATACATCAAGAATATCTGGATTATCTGTGAAGATTTAACATAGTGGCTCTGCTGCTTGGAATGCAGCTTGGATATACCAACTATTGTTGTTACATATGCAAATGTCACAGTAATGTGCAAAAGAGTTACATTACTTTAAAAAGAAATGGACACTATAAAAGAATTTTGTTCCAGGATTGGGGGAAAAACAGCACATAAACCATTTGTTGTCCTATAAGATATTTTCGCCTTCTCTTCACATAAAATTAGAACTAATGAAAAATATTGTGAAAATGATAATCAAGGTGAAGGTTTTTGTTACTGGCGATAGATATTTCTAAGAATAACTGATGCTTTTTTGTTTGTCCACAGATCAGATATGTCGTCAATGACAAGTGGTTTGAAGATCTGTTAGAAGGGCTAGAGAAAATCACCTGGAAAACATTCAAGAATGTCATTGAGAATTTTCTTGGCAACTACAGAGCTATATCCAGCTGGTTGACAAACTTCTTACAGCATACAAGACCATGAAGTGCAACATGTCACCAAAGATTCATTTTCTGCATTTACATTTGGACTTTTTTCCTGAGAATCTCAAAGTCCAGTGAGTAACAACTATGCTGAAAGGTTTCACCAAGATAATGCCACAATGGAAAAATGTTAACTTGGCAACTAGAATCCATCAAGGACTATTGTTGGACACTGCAGCGAGATGCATCACACACTGAGTACAAACAAAAATCAGCAGCAAAACACTTTTAGCCCTCATATAGTATATCTGAAACATGATGCAATTAAATACCTTGTAGTCATTAAAAGTTAGTTTCATATTTTTAAAGTTTCCTATGTGATACAATCATTCTAAAATTATATTTCTATTCAGTTTGAAAGAGTCTATCATAATCACCAGGAGTCTTTCAGGAAGCAAAACCTTTGGGGAAAAAAGTGTTGTCTAGTGAATTATTCTTTGAATGTGCCATGCATAGAACAAAAATTTTCAATCTACTTCTGTGTTGTCTGCTTATAAGATGAAATGAGATTAAATTCTTATATGAAACATTGATTAAAAATAATTGCATACCTGAAACACTGTAGCTAGCCCTCCTAAACACTTATGCACAAAAAGTGGGATTTATTGGAATCTCTTTAAATTGGGCTGAAGGAAGAACATTTAAATAGATTACATTAGAGGCCTTATTTTGATTTTTTGAGTACCCAAGCCAATCCAAATCATTCCTCAATAATATACAGCCTGCCTCCAATTTCCCTCAGCTACCCATCTTCTTTTGCATCTCTGCTTGTTGGGTGACCCTGTAGCCGAGTGGCAAAAAGTCTTGGGTCTGGTTGCCATGTCTTATGAAGCTGAAATTGCTTTAGCCTAATTCTAGTTGCTCTCATCATCTTTCACTCCGAAATCCCTGATACCTTGCCGTCTGCCATTCCAGTTCACCTTCACTGCTTTTACTTGGTTTTGTGTTATTAAAAAAAGGTAAAGCCATGCCTTGGGTCAAACTGCGTCAAATAGAACTCTACAAAGAGCTCCTGAGTAGGTCTATGGCTGGCTTCATGCTATGAAATAAAAATATTGATTTTGGCTACTTCCCACCCTTCCCTTTTAATAGCATGAAGCCAGCCCCAGACTGCCCTAGAAACTAGACTGAGAATGCCTCATTTTAAGCCTGAGGAGAATGGTGAAGAAAACTAGGTAGAATGAAGAATGGCAAGAGTCCAAAAGATGGGGAGATATAGGATGGGTAGTGGGAATTGTACTGCTTCTGGAGTTTTAAGTCAGATAGGCTGCTAATCATGTGACCAAGGAAGCATTTTTATAGCATTAATTTTGGATATGGATCAAAAGGCTGTCATAACTTTGAACAATTGCTGAACAAATGGTTCTAAATCAAGGACCACATGCACCGTCCAAATTTTCCTACTACTTGAAGCCGTTGATACTTAGCATTTAGTATCCCTTTGTAATCCAGTGGTCCACTTATGGTTTCAAACCAAACATATTTGAAAACAATATACTCTATGAATAATTGTGTAAATGCAAATTAGAAAGCAATTCTATTTTTTTCCAGGTAGTCTGAAAACTATTCCAGAGAATTAAAACACCAGTCCAACGCTAAAACTAGTTGAATAAAAAATTGAACATATATTACTTTGAGCTTCTATTTTAGTTTGCTTTGATTTCTGTGAGATAGTTTTGAAACATTAATAAAATAGTCTCTAAAATTTAAACTATATACTCAAAAATTTAAATGATAGATTTTCTTTTATACATAGTTGAACAACTATTCAACAGTATCAACTGATCCATTATTTTTGCATTAAACATTCAACTGCCATTGAGATATTGTTTGCATCATGTACAAGAAATGCCCTTAATTCATAAAGGATTGGTAATATAAAGTGTTGTGTACTGTCAACTGTTATATGATATGAATAACTATTGTGATTGTGAAAACATATAAAAGTATTTATAGTTGCTACTGCTACTGCTAATTCTTTCCCTACTTTTCATGGACTGAGTATAAGCATTTGTAAATTTAAAATTAAAAAGAATTATAGCATGTAATAACAATTTTAAATATAAAAGTATGTTACATGTATGTGTATGATCTTATATTTCTGGCAGTTCTATCCTTTAAGCAGTTAACATATATTACTCTAAAAATATTTCTCAATAAAGAAATGTAAAAAATCAGGGCCTAGACCAGTTTGACAATGAAAACAGCTACTACTTGTTTCATCCTTCAGGCAAGTGCTGTTTTATAGACTGATAAATGAAGAAGCCTATAAAGAAAATATGGAGAGATAAGCTATATTATCTTAGCTGTTTTTCCACATCTGTAAGTCAATGAATTAGGAAGCAAATATAACTTTATACAGCACTTTTCCATTACATATTTATTAAATTATTTATTTATTAAAGCTGGATTCCAAGTTGTTACAAGTGTGTTTGTGGAATTATAGATATTATATGATAGTTAATGTTGATAAACATGCTATAAATGTTGCGCATGTGGATTATTTATAATTCAAGGTGATGGCAAATATATCAAATGTAAGGAAATTAGAGAAAAAAGAGTGAGGCAATCAAAGCAAGAAACATTATAAAGAATCTGTGCTGAATTTATTTTATTTATTTAAATTTATTTATTTATTTATTTTGGAAGGATAGAAAGTTTGCAAGATACCATTTGTGGAATCACCACTTTACAACTCTTGTCTTTTGCAGTCTCCCTCTGCACCCAATCCATACCATGTCACAAAAAATATTGCCAGGCATAAAAACAATGGTACTTCTTTTCTTTGTCCACATCAGTGTGTGTGTCTCCCTTTCTGCATTTTTATAAAATCAAAGTGAAATATGTATATTTTAAGTCAAGTAAAATTGGTCTTATTTTTTAAAAATACCAATTTATTACAATCTCTAAAATTGGCCTTTTAAAAAATCAAAACAAATAGAAAGTAGAGGCTGGACAGTAGTAAAAATATGAAATGGAATGCCATCAGTGAAAAGATATAGTATAGATAATACTATACCTGGCATCAATCTTATGTAGATCAAGTGATCCTTGAGATAAATTAGGCCCACATTATCTGGGACTTAAAATTAAATTCAGTACTTCAAAATGGTATAAAATTGAGTGCAGCTAACATAGCAATAGATGAATAAATTCCATTATTAAAACCCAAACATTTATTTTGGATGGAGTGTTTGCAATCTTTTGAAAGTCTGTTTCACATATAGCTCAGCGCTTTAAGTGGAAGATTCCAGAACTATCTAGGCTATCTCTAAAATAGTACACTATTGTGCACTGCCCAGAAAATGGAGATGGGTGGCTATATCAATTTGATGGATAACTATTTATCAAACCTGATATTTTGAACAATTGATAGCACCCCTAACGATAACACAGCATCGGGTAATTAATATCAAATCAATATAATTCTTTACAGTAAGTACAACCCCCACTCAACTAGGGAGACAATCCCTATCTGAATTTTCCATCCTATCTGAATTTTCTTAATTTGCAAATATCTAACCTACTGCTACTTATTTACTGAGCTCCTCATCCAGATCTGAAGTGTACTGTTCCCTATATTTGAATTAAACTTCACTCCAATACTCAGATTAATTCAAATAACGTATTTTACTGGCTTTAAGGAATTAGCAGTATAGTACAACATTTCTATATGACTTTCAATGAGAATGTCAGTTACAAAACAATGAAAACCACAATGTACTCTTGCTTGAAAGAGGCTTTTCATACTATCACAACTTCCAATTCCATAGGATTTTTCTCCAACTTGGTGCTCAACAGATAAGTTTAATATTAAACTGGGGAAAAAATCTTATTTTGTAGGAATAATGGCTTTTAAGCTTGATTACTTTTCTTCAACCATAATTTACATATTTTCTATCTTAGTATGCTAATATACAGGATTTAATCCTAGAAATTAAAATATTTACATCTATCTTACATAAATAAAATGTACGATAGAGGAAGCTGGACACTGGTGCTTAGACAAAGTTTAAATCTGTAGTGAAATGAATACTGAACACATATTAATGGCTAAACTTTTTATTTTTCCTTCTGCGATGTCATTTTTTCCCATTTTCTCTTTTTTATTTTGTTCTTACAGAACTGTTTTAATGATAGAATATCAGAAGCTTGGTCATTTGCAGAAGGCTTTCAAAATTAGGCTAAAGAGTACTAAAATAACAAAATGTATGAAGGTATCTACTCAAAAGCTCAAAAGACTGGAGATATGATCCTGCAGTGCTTAAGCAAAGGTCAATGTATGATACTCTGCACTTCAAACCTAATTTGCAAAAACACAAAATAATCCTTTGAATAAGCAGCTATTTGCTGCTCATTTATTCTGCAAATAGCTAACCATCTTTAGGTCCCAAACTTGTCAGGGTACATAATAAATGCTGCATAGACACATGAGCATTTTTTTTAGTGTTATATGTTGTAGGTTGCTTTACACATAGTGGCAAGAAATATTCTTGTACACTTCATATGTACTGCAACCATTAAAACATGTTCATATATGTCTTAAAAGCCATAATAAAGAAACTTTTCTTATAAAAAAAGGTAAAATGCAATTTTAATTACACTGATGGTGAAAAAGTGCTAAATAAAACATAAAATATGTAAGACAGCCCAATACATAGAGTATATACAAAGATGCTTTTGTTTCATATAAGTGAAATCATTCATTAGTGATTCTTTATTAATTAATTCCTTAGGACTGTTAGTAAAAGTTTATATAAAGCTAAATCTTTCACTCAAAATCTCAGATTCCATATAAATCTGTTTCTTACTTTTGGATATGTTGAAAATGGAAAATTAGTAGGCAATGGCAAGTCTTCTTAATAACTTTAAATAACATGATTTTATATCCATCTCACACAGAGGATTATCTTTCTCTGTCCATTATATTTGTGCATAAAATTATACAAGAAGACAACATTGAAACATTAGCATTATTACAATTCTATACTTAATTGAACTGAAACCAGTGATACAAGCATGCAAAATGGAATACAATTCTTTCCCAGTGATACTAACCCAATGATACTTGGCATGTAAAAATTCTCACCTAGATTTGTGGGAAGTATGATTGCTTGATTACTATACTCTTCCAGAATCGCTAGTAGGCAGGTGGCATACAAATTGAATAAATTAATAAAATACCTAAGCCCAATGAAATTAATATTCTATTTTCATATTAAAGCTGTTTGCAGAGTGATTCCTAATGTGTGATATGCAGGTGCATATCACGAATCTAGAAAACAATATATGTGGGACAAAAGGCAAATCATTGAAACTTTAAGTTTTTTAAATTTTCTGCAAATGATAATTATAATTCCTATAAATGTTCACATGTCCATTTAGAGAAAAATTATCCTTCTGCTTTATCATGGTTAAGACCAAAAGTATTTGTCAAAATGAACTGAAAATATTAAAGATTGAGAATTATTGGTTTAGTAGATTTTCAGGTTACCTTTTAATGTAATGAAACTGATATAAAGGAAATATGTTTTTCATTTCTCATTGCATCATATCTATATCTCTGGACAAACTGGAACTAGAATGTAATAATATGTGCCAAAATATGTTTTCTGGAACTTATTTCTAAGTAACATGCGTATCAAATATGCATAGCATCAGACTATCAATCTGCACTGTCTTTAAAATCAGCATATAATGACTACCCAGGCATATTAGCTATATTTATTTCTGATGCTTGTATCACAATATTTCATTGGAAACCATTGAATTACCGGCATACTTCCATTTACACACAAAACTGGATAAGACCTTATCAAATGTAAAGAATATAATTCCATGGCCCCAAATGAATGTTCTTGTACAATAAAAATTGCAAGCATCATTTTTGTTTCTATCTCCTAAAAGTAATAGTTATTGATTCTTACATAGTAACCACAAATATACTCGGGTCAAAGTCTCTAGTAGACATATACGTTTTCTAAATACAAATGTTCTATCTACATAAACATTCCGAAGAAAACAGGGAATATATCCTACATCTTGATTCCTGAAGATTCAACATTTGTTTGGCTAAAACATCCATTTATTTCAATAACATTAAGAAATGTTCATTTAAAGTTGGTATGTTAAACATAAAAATTAAGTAATTATTCAAACGTAAAAACTACTTTCTAGAAGCTGAACAATCAATAGTGTCAGAATCAAGAGAAAAAGATCAAGCTGTAAATCAGGAAGTTCCAAGTGCAAATCTGTCTCCAAAATGAATTAGGTGTCCCTTAGTCTCAAGCTACAACATAAGAATAAAAACATTGTCTTATTTTACAGATTTGTAAAAGGGTTTACTGAAATAAAATATATTAATTCTTTTGTTAATTTTAAACTAATATCGCACACATGCTTTTTCATATGAGAATATTTCCGGATCAGTATGTTTGGTTTAGCATATAAACTAATTATGCTTTTCTATCTTTAAAGTCAAAATAGTTTTTCTTTTTATTATGAAAGACACTAACACTTGCATAGTCAGTAAGGGAATTCATATTGCTCTGAAACTTAATCTAACAACTTTGTGGTGTGATTCATGATGGTATAACCATTTGAAATTTTTTATCTGCATGGTATATCTTAAAAGAAAAACCTAGGAAAGATAACTGGTCAATTGAATGAGAAATCAAACAGATTGGTAGTAGAAACTACGTAAGTAAATTTTGGACAATTGTTTATGTTATGGAAATCAGAATGAATTAATGAAGGGACTATATTGTTCATCCTAATAATGATCAAGATTACATTTCCTTCAAAAAATAAGTGTGGGGGAGTTGAATCTAAAAGTACACCAAAGTAATTTTTGATTGAAAATATTTATCCACATAGAATAATACTATAATTAAATTGAAATTATAATTTATTGCATTATGTTTTTTCTATCTTAAAATCTAATACAAGTGCATTTTAATTTGCACATTTCTCACATAAACCTCAACAGTGGGAATGAATTCAATTTTTTTTTAGCAACTTGAATCATTTTCATCCATTATGCAAAAGATGTATATTTAATATTATATAGGTAGATTTGTTAAATTAAATTTCTGTATAGTAACTCTTTACTTTTATAACATTTCAAAATTCACCTACTTTTTATGTATCATAAAAATTAAACCTGGGAATGGTTTTATGATCTCCATTAACTATTATAATAAACATGTTTCTCTGATAAAAAATTTCAAAGCAGGTTTGATATTAAAATTGAATGAATATTCAACTTTTTCACAGACTACACTATCTTAAATGTTGATTGATGCTTAAAATATAGTACATCAATGTAAAAATATGAATTCTTATTTTTTCAAAATTCTAGTGGCAACTGTATGCAGAAATCTCAGTTCAACACTGCCTATTTACTGAATGTTATGCTAAGTACCTGTGAAAGGGGACACTCCTTGGCCAATGAACTCTGGTTCATATCCTTCAGTAAATCCTTCAGAGCATTTCTTACTGTTGTGTGAGACCATTGTTCAGGAGGCAAGTCTTCTAGTTTAGGGCAACTATTTGAGACATTGATTAGAAAAAGGATTATTACAGGATTGCATTCTGCTGCAGAACATTCCTTTAAGACAGACAGATTTCATTCTGTGCATCAAGCAGATGCATCTGGAGATTGCTCTCAGTCTCCTGATTGTTCCGATTAGTTAATTACTTTATACAACACATCTGCTGTATTGATGCATGAATTATACATCAGCTGCATGTGGCGACTATTTTTCCATGTTACTTCTACCTTCCTGCTCTGATGCGCTTGGTAAAACAATTTAAGGTGTAATGCCTTTTCACGACTGATCATGAAAAGAATTAATATATTAGCTTCCCCCCTCTTTTAGTTACAGCGAAATTTTAAAGCCTTGACTGCAACAATAAGAGTGAACAAGTCATTCTTTTTTCAAAATGCACACAGATGGTGCTGTTCATGATATGCAAAAATATTTTTCTCTTAAGTAAACTTTATGTAAAATGCCTTCTTGCAATGCATCATTTAATTGACTAAAATGCTATATACTTTTAATGAGATCCCAGGAAAAAAAAGCTATGAAACAGAACTATCTAAATATAAAATTTCTTACCATATTGTGGGCTAGTTTATTACCCCCACACTGCAGTAACAAAAGAATGTAGGTAGTATTTACAGATTTTTATGCTGAGTTAAGCAGATTTGGAGTAGTCACAATATATCAGATTCTGATTCTTACTCAGATTTCTGCTGTATGTGACATACCTGTGCAATTGGATTTTCAGTGTGACTACGTGATAAACATCCTGCAGCATGTCAGCTACAGTGGCATCAGGAGCATCTGTCACATAGGATAGAGGAACTGGGTTCCATTTCCCAACCTGGATCAATCCTGCATCAAACAGAACGATTCCAGGAAAACTATGTCAACAATGTTAAGAAATTAAATAAAAGAATTTGTAAAATTACTTGTAAATAACTTTCCTCTTTTAATGAAATTTAAAATCAATTCACTGTCTAATTTTCTTCTCTTGCACCAAGAATTGATAAACAGATACAGAAATCTATAGAAATCATAAACAGTACCCTACACCTTCTTACTCTTTTGCACACTAAAGATGTGCAAATTTCACAATAAAAGAGAGGCTTAGTAGTACAATAAAGTTAATTTTTAACTGCTCATCTATTGAAAAATGCTTTATATTTATATATCGTTAATGTTGCCTCTTTCACTGAAACTATTTAAAAAGTGCTATCATACCTCAATGTTTCCTATGAATAAAATAAATAGGTATAAAAATGGAACTAAGCAAAATTTGAAGGATGTATTACTGTTACATATACATCAACTAGATTTTGCATTCTTAACATTCCTGAAACCAAGGAAAATTGTGTTTCAGTGTCCCCATTAATAAATACAAATTATTTTGTAATTTATCATGACATTTACCTTTTGCTTGGGCAGCAGAGCTATGAGAATATCCAAGTGATAATAATGCCATTTCAATTAGCTGGTTGAATAACATGTCCTTCCTTACTAAAACAAATTCTGCATGTTCTTCCTTGCAATCATACTCAATGGAATTTTCATAATGTTCCACAACACAGAAAACTGGAAGCATGGTTCCTATAAGATAACAATGTTCAGAAATAACATTTGCACAGTCCTTACATATACTTTCTGAGTGCACTACTAAAGAATTATTACAGAGCTGAACAAACGCCAACTCTAGTTTTTGCAAGGTATGAAAAATCACACGAACACATTTAATAAAGAGTGAAAAAGTGAAAAGGGTTTTGATCCGTTGAGGAATTTAATACTGAATTATATAAAAAGATTGCTTGCAGAGGTATAATCCTGATTGTCCATAACTTGTATGATTACTTGTGAAAAGTACTACTTAAGTACTGCTACTTAAACATACATTGCAGAAAACTTCAGAACAAGTCACTGTGATGCAATTTACATAATTCTATTTACAATAAAAATTGTTGACAGTACACAAACTAATATAGAAAATTACTGCAATAGCAGTACTCATAAAATATCATCTTAATCTCGTTTTTCTTCAGATTTTTATATTTAAAAATAGTTTTAAAAATCATCTAATCTTAGCAAATTGTATAGTTTGGAATAAGAAGAGAAAACTGAATATAGAAGATGTTTTGGAAAGCTAATTACTGTAAATTTATTGAAGTCCAAAATTGCACGTGTGCGCACACATACACACATACCATGCTTTAGACCTATGATTTATATTGAATTCAACAGGTTTATTTCTAAATAGATACAGTATGACTTACATGGATATTCTTTATTTTTTTAATAAAGTGCTCTGCTCTATCTATATTTCCAGAATATTCTAATATAAATTTCAAGGAACCATTCACACAAAAGTTTATGCTTCTGCATAATGAGATATTATTCTCTCTACATTTTAGGCAGACTCTTGCAAATCCACTTCTCTATGCTTTCTTACAAAACAAGCTCAAATTTGCTAGTTTGTTAAACAAACTCAGCATGGACCACAATTCTAAATGCTTGCCAATATTTTACATCTCATACATTAATGTCAGAAAAAAAAAATCTCCAGACAAATATCACAATATAAATTGGTAACTTATTCCTTCATTTCTTTTTAGAGTTTGATAAACTCTCCCTATCAAAATCAGAACACAGCATTGAGGCTAGGAATTTAAAATTATCAGATTAGAAGTCTAACTGTAGAATATTCACAAATTCTCTTCATACTTCATATTCATATTTCAGAAATACAATAATATATCTGTTTACCTTATCTTTTTCTCATACTGACCTCAAAACAAGAGAAAAATAAATTACTAAAACTAAAAAAAAGCAAGGTCTGTGAAATATATCTCATCTAAAAATGAGAATCTTCCCCCATTAGGATAAGTATGCTATATTTCTATATGATACTGTGATGGCAAAGCTTCCTTGTTTAGCATAGCTTGCCAGATTGCTGATCACTCAAGTACTTAGCAAGACAGTGCAGAAACTTTATAACCTTCTAGTATTAAAGGGGAAAGTACTGGTCAGTGTTCAATGCTAAAAATATAGTATGATTTAAACCTGAAAGCAATGTCAGAGGATTTGCTGAAGGTTTATGGGTCTATATAAACAGAGTGTCTGCCATAAGGAGCAGAGAAGTCTGTTGAATCCCTGTCTAAAACTGTCCTGGCATTAAAGTTTGCTGTGCAAATATCACATAATACCAGACACAGCTGAAAACTCCTATTTAGGAATTTATGGAACTTATATGTTTACAGGCGTCAGAAAGTCCTTTTTACATAGCCCCAGTGCTTCAAAGTACAATATTAATGCACTCTGTTTAAAAAGCAGCAATAAATTATATTTTTAATGCCTTACCCTTGGCTTTCTTAAGATGCATACATTCTTGGCAAACAATCAATAAATAGGGTAATCATGAGCAGAGGCCAAAGAATTTGCTGAAGTGCTGTTTTTCCATTTTTAATAGATACAGATCTAAACAATACGGACTGCTGTGTCTGTTCATTCTAAGATCAATATATTCTTTGTTTTCGCCAATCCAAGGAAAAAGTAAATGATTGTATGATAAATGTTATGCATCGGAATGGAAGCCACTCTAACTTGGTATTTTTAATTGTTTTAGTGTAGCAATTCCAAGAAATTTGACTTAGAAACATGCAATAATAATACTGAGGAAAGAAACATTGAATGAATTTGAAATTATATGTTGCATTTTGATTAAATTATGAGTGCTGTTTATGATCCAAAAAGATCATGCATATTATTAATTTTACTTTAACAGAACTGTAATACAAACAACCACCATGGACACACACATACTGCATCAGTCACTGGCTCTAAAAGCGTTTTTTTCTTGTGTGAGAATGTCTAATTACAGAAAACCAGTCACTGAACAATATGACACCCAAGTTGTTCATTGCTCAGTAATGAATTGTACTTAAGGAAATAAAGTGCGAAAAAATTGTCATCATAAAGGAGTTTTCCACAGAACACCAAACAAGCTTTACATTACTTTCTTGAAGCCAACTAGCAAATGCTTCAGAAATGTTGATCTTCCAATTTTGGATTTTTGTCAAGAGATAGAAGTATAAATCTGGCTTTTTCAAGAACCTTCGTATTTATTCACGTTATAAAGTATTTTGACAATACCACACAGATGTCTACAAAATGAGTGTATAGGAAGACTGACCTTGATTAATAGCATTATTTGTTTTCACTGAGAAAAATAATATCAAATTATAACATTTTTTTCCTATTAAAAAGACTCCACCCTGTAAAACAAGATATGTTCCACCCAGGCATACAGTTCAGCTTTCCAAGTACCATTTCTATCAGATTTAAGAATGCAATATTTGTTGAATAAAAATGCCATAGTGAGGTACAAATTATACACAAACCTGAAGGTAGGTTTCTTCTAAGACAATATATATATAATTTAAAAATTAATGTTTTATATTATTATAGTGTTACCTTTTCTAATTTGTGTTTTCATCAGGTGTCCAGAGTGTTTTAAAGGCACTCCTTGCATTTTAGATCCTGTACTTCCAAGTCTTCCTCTTCCTAATGGGCTCCCATTCTGTTCCAAGCGGGCAATTTTGGCTGGTGGACCCTTCGGATCACTTACATTGTTAGACATTTCTGAATGTTCTTTCCCCTGAGTTGTCTCGTTCAAATGATCCATACTCAGTCCCGCCTCTAAAGATCACCTGCCATGATTTGAAAAAAAAAATGTGTTGTATACGCGTGCGTAATTTAATGTAGGCAGCTTTGAACATGTACATAATACATCTGTATAGTATGTTCATATAATATTAACTGGCTTTTAAATAAAAATATATTTCTGGGAAAGTTGTTTAACTATCAAACCTACCAGAACATTTCAATATGCGTATATATTTTTCTACTCATATATAATAAAGCTCATTATATACCTGTATATATGGGATTTATATTTTATATATATCATTAGTGAGAACTGCACATACATTTAGTAGCATTCAGAGTAATATATTTCTTATTTATAACATCTAAGATTATAAGCTTAATGATTTATACGCTTAGTATGATTTCCTCAAATTAGTAAAATATTTCACTTTAATAAATAGAAATCTTGGATTGTTTAATTTCTCAGGAAATAAAGGATTAGAAATTTAACTAGGCATGTAATAGATTAAGCTAGGAATATGAAGCTTCCTTTGTGTGCATCTTTTTTTATAAAAAAGTTTCATATATTAAGTTAGAATTTATAAAATGAATTGTTCTATCATTAAAGGCAACTCAGCATCAGTTAAGATTAAACACTTATTTTCCTATAGCAACATGTAAAATTCTAAGTCACTTAATGTTACTATATAACTACCCCATGTGGAAATCTCCTTAAGCCCTTCTAACTTTCTTGGGTATCAAGTTGGAAATCTTTCAAACCTTTTACACTATTTGAACACTGACAACTTTGTATTATCAAACTAAACAAAAGCTCTTAGCCTAACTACTATCATTCAATATTGCTTTCAAATTCTTTACATTTTTTGATATGATTGTTTTTGTAATACAGCACATGCACAGTAACTATTAACTACTGTAAAACAAAAACACAAAAGTACTTTTAATTATTGAAAATTATATTAATACATTTATCTATGTTATTGTGAACATATATTTGTTTTACAATAGAAGGTCTGCTACCTTTTTAAAGATTGAATCACAGTACCTATTTTATTATATATGTGGTATGAACTCTAGGCACAGGTGACTAGTCATTTATGAAGCAATACTTAAAAAATTAAGTATGAACACTATCCACTGTGAATGGGAAGGTTGAGGTTACTTTGAAGAAAAAATATTAAACCATTTACAAATAATGTTTTAATCTACATTTTAAAAAATCTCCTTTTTCAGCTCTGACAAGATTTTCATTTTAGTGATAATGCTATATATTCTCACTGCAAATTTGTTCCTTACTTAATCATATCTGCTTTGTCTTTCATTATAAAAAAGTAATGTTAATCTTAAGGGTTAGCTGTATCCTTAAAACTGCCAATTGAATAAATATAAAGTTTAGAATATAATGGTTATTTTTCCTTGCACTCTGGGGTGACATGCTGTGAACCAAAGGTTTACCATTGATTGTGGTCCCATCTGTTTTTGGTTATGAGTCTCATTAACAATAAATATGCCTATTTTAATCACTTTTTTAATCAAGATTATTCTTTTTCATTACATTAACTGCTATTTAACTCAACACTGCATATCTAAATTACTAACATCTACTGGGTCCTTGGTAGTACTTCATCAAAACATGGCTAACACCCAAGCTTTTCTTTCCTTAATTTGAAATTAGTTGAAGACAAAAATATTTTGAACTGAGAAATTACTACCACTTTTTTTACAAACACCAAATTTTTGTTTCCTTAGTTAACCCATATGCGTCTCCACTATTAAGTTCAGCTCCACACTGTTCAGCTTAATCATCTTGCAAAAAGAATATAATGTAAAAGAAATGGATGAAAAAGGTGCAAAAGAAAACCCCTCCACATAATTTACCAATTTAAACTTTTACATTCAAGGCTAAAGTTCAACAAAGCTTCCCTCCATCTGAAATACCAGTGAGATATACTCAACATGATTTCTCATGAAGAGTTAATTATTGTCTTTGGATATGATAGGGATAGGAGTTTCTGCTGGTTTCCTATTCAAGCATTTGTTCTATTCTATACGTTTTTAGAAAAAGATACACTACTGCATGTTTATACTGTTGATGGAGGATGGCATTTTAAATATTTTGTGAGTGGATTTCAGTTGTTTGCATATGGTTCTACAAGTAGAAGTGACTACTGTATCTTCAATACTTTGAGACTTAGCTCCCTCCCCTTTCTCTTTATCTCCTCCTCCTTTCTCTGATAAAACCCCTTAATCACATTTAAGAGAGGCTCTGTTCTTATCCATTCCATATGGCTGTGATAATCCAGGCCAAGCTTTCACTGTGACCTTTTAAAGAGACAAAGAAGCAAAACACTATCTAGAAACAGGAAGACTGCAGTTTGAGTGAAATTTCATAAAAAGACCTGAAACTCACCACTTCAAAACTTGACAGCATATAAATAATGGAAACAAAGGAGATTCCCTTTGTAGAACGATGTCTTGAAGATGATTTCTAAATCCCTTTTTGTAAAAAAACAAAACAAAACATAAAAACCCTAAAGGATACTTCCTTTCAAAAATTTTCTTAAAATAGTAAAAGGAAAATATATAAGCCAAATATAGCAGCTATTGGAGGGGACACAATAAAAGAAATCCAAAGAGAGAGAAAAAAGTACTAATAAATTTACAGAAACGTGGTGATTGCAATAATAGGGAATGAGAAAGGTAAATAATTATTATAATGCATAATAATTATATTTAAACAAACATAATGCTGACAATACTGAATCAAAACATTTTTTTTTTAAAAAGAGGAAAGTGAGATTAGGTATGACCTGCCTAAGTCTGAACAGAGGAAAAACGAGATAGCTTTTCTATTTGACTCTTTAGAAAGCAGAAAAGCTAGTGAGTTTTCTATTTATAATTATTTTTCTAATAAGCTATAACAATAAAAAATAGAAAATACAACTGAAGGCATGCCTCCTTCCCACAAAGAAAAAAAAAACTAACCCGAAAACTTTCTGCACATAGCTTTACGGAAAAGAAACAAAATAAAAATACTAAAAGCTACAGAAAAAGTAGAAACTAAAGATATAAACACTTAGTTTCACTATTGCGCTTGTTGTTTATTATTATTTGTAATGCATAGCAGCTCTTCTTTCTCATTTACCCGGAGAGACAGACAGACGGACGAACCGGGGCGGGGGGGGGGTAGGAACGGAAAGAAATACAATCAGCACCAAAAGTAAAACAAAAGCAAAATCCTTCATTTGAGAAAATTAAAAATAATATACTTAGGAAGAGTTAAGCAAAATCAAGGTTAGGGACAAGAGATGGGAAGTGAGAAAAGGGGAAATCAGGTTACCAAAAAAATAGTAATAAATTAATCCTGTGAGATTTCAAATTCTTGTTGTCTGTCGGCTGGCTATAACTGTTATTTAGGCCGGTTTGGTGGTGGTTGCTGGATGTTACAGGGTTGTGTGTCTGCGTGTGTGCGTGTGTGTGTGTGTGTGTGTGTCCGGGACGCAGCTTGGCTTGCTCGCTCTCGCCCTCTCTCACTCTCGCTTGCTCTGTCCCCATTAAATTATTAGTTGACTCATCACTCCTCCTCCTGCTCCTGCCGCCGCCGTCCCTTGCTCCTGCTCCTTCCTCTTTTCCTCTCCGCTATTGCTTTCTGCTGCCGCTTCTGCTGTTTCTGCTGCTGCTTCTTCTTCTTCTTCCTCCTCCTCCTCCTCCTCCTCATTTTAATACAAAATAACACGGAGGGCTACCGGCTTGCTTTTTTTTTTTAAGAGAGAGATACAGTTTAAGACAGTAGGAGGACGCAGCCTCCCTCCTGCTGCCTGGAGCTCTTCCCCGGCGGCCCCGGATCATTCGACGCGCCGTCCTGGGAGGGAGAGACAGACAAGCAGGAGGAGGTGGTGACGGCGTAAATCGATGCGCGGGGGAGGGTGTCGGGGGGGCTTGAGAGGATGGAAGAAAGGGCATCTTGAAGGGGTGGAAATGGGAATTGGATTAAAAAGGGGGCTGGAGGGTTAAGGCAGAAGGGGGAGGGGGTTAAAACCAGAAAGCCGGAGGTGGGGGGGAGGAGGCGAAGGGAGGGGTATAGAGAGCCGAGGGGGGTGCGATTTCCGGCACAGGGCGCGCAAGAATTTGTAATCAGCTTGATTAGAGTGAGGCGGCTGTGCATTTATTACACACAATACCCGGAATAACAGGGAGCAATGCGAACGAACGAGAGACGCCGCTGGCAGGGGCACTGGGCAATCGCGAAACGTATGCAGAGCGGTCTGCCGCCGGGTACGGGCCAAAACAGAAGCAGCAGTAGCGACTTCCTGATAAAGCTAGCGAGAGAGGGCGCTCAGGGGTTGAGAGGGCGACAAAGGGGAGAACCGAGGGACGGGCGAGGAAAAGCAAGCGTAAAGTCTCTATAAATCTCAAGTAGCCACGCAACATACATAGCTCCTTCTTCAGCACCAGCGGGACAGCAGCTATTGATAGCAACGGGATAGAGGTAACTCTCGCTAGTTGCCAAAGGCACTCCCGAGAAGTAGCGCACCTAACAAACTTAGAAACAAAGTGGGACTAGTAAGAAGTGGGCATCTGCCCAGGCAGAAAGATCTACAGAGATGGAGGGAAGAGAGAGCAGGTGCACATAATGCACAGGAGCATATGGTTGGCATTCAAAGTTTCTTAGCTAGGGAGAAACGGGATGGATCGTGCTATACTCTCCTGAGGAAAAGGGAGAATCATTTAATTGTCGCAGCTTGAAGTAATAATACAAATACACACCAGCAGCACCATTAGCCCTTTCATTTGCCCCTGTACCCAAATTTGGACCTACTGCTTGAGTAGACAAATGGAAATTCTATCAATTTTAAGACTAAAATGGATTTCATTGATTAGTTCTTACAAAAAAGTATTACATACAAAAGTTACACTCCATGGTTTTCTTAACTACGGTTGTGTATTCATAGAAGCCATTGTTAGATAATATTAATCCCAAATAAAGCCAATTCAGTACTGGTAACTTGCTGCAATAACCTATGGCTCAACTTAATAATTTTCCAATGATAACACTAATGAAGTGTCTTGCATGTTATAGATGCAAGGAACTCATTAATAAAATGGATTAATGTATAATCATTTAAATGTCAGTCAAAACAATTACAATAGGTCATGGGGTTGTTTCTTTGAAATCTTATTGCCTTACAGAAAAATTGGGCAGGAGATTTACGTAACACAGATGTTCAGATCTCCAACACAGGTTTGTTGCAGACCTGTTTTTTTTCACATAGACAAAAATGTCAAATTGGCAAACTTTATATGCATGCACTTTTTTTAAGTAGGGAGGAGTTACAGTGAAAAATAAATGTAAAATTGCTCAAGAGAATAGGAAATTGTAGGCTGTGCCAATTCTTTGCAGTGCTGCATTAAAGTGTATCATCGTTAGAGAGAATAACTGAGAATGAATAATTATAGTAATGCAAAGATGACTGGAAATGGAACAACCATAACCATCCTGAATGATCTGAAGTACTTTATATTGCATGGGGTTTTTTATAAGATATAAAATAAACACAGTTATATGCTTATTTGGTATGGATCAGGCTGAAGCAATATTGCTGCAACCAAAGGCTTTAGAAGATTGTAAAAAGTATGCTATGACATTAATTCATTCAATTTTTTTTTAAAAAAATATTCTATAGCTATTATAAGTCTTTTTGACATACGTACTTACATATGTTCCCATCACACTATTTTCAGGATATGCATAGTTATGCAAAGTGTAGAAAAAGAATAAGAAATAAATTAGAGGAGGACAGAGTAAAAAGAAATCTTAGAAAACAAAGTTTAACAGTGGTAAATTATACCACCATTATCTATAACTTAGTGCCAATTTTTTGTGGTACAGCTTGTGGATGGGATCCCATTAAGCTATATGTCAACTTCATTTTCTGGCATTCTCAGCAATGGCCATGCTGTTCAAGAAATTTTGGAGTTGATACCTATATATTGGGATTACTCAAGATGGAAAAACACCTGTATAATGTATATCAATAGTTTTAGCACATTGAAAGTTATAAAGAATGTTAGTCTGCCATAGTAATCTATATGGAAAGACACCAATCACACTATGGGACAGCAAATACTGCAGTTGCTAATTTATTTGCAACTGTAATAATTATCAAAATTAATGGTAGAGTGAATATGCTCTATCAGATGAGAAGCAAGTCATGTCGGTAGAAAGGAAAAAAGTCCATGCAAACTAATACAATAGAAACTTTTTTACTAATTTGATAGAAAATATATGTCCAGAAGCTAGTTAAGCAAGACAACATGAATTAAAATCTCAAGATCTTTAGCCTAGATGCAATCACTTAATTAGTTTCTGGATATATATATAAAATGAAGTATCTATAACTAGCAGTAATTACTATTCTGCTTTTCAAATGCAAGTATTTTTTTTTAAAAAAGTAAATGGACTGTCACATGAACAATGTGTTTTCTTAAATAGGCAACTAGAAGGTACATTTTTCTTAAGGAAAATAAAAAACACAGTGCTGAATACTTCAAATAAAAAGGTATAAATTAGCAAATGTTTAAAAAATGTATTAAATACGTGCATCTTTGTACAATACCAAAACAAAGCATTGAAGGTACAGAGTTACATAGGCTGGCATCTACCGAAGTAGATATAAACACCATAGACTGTGCAGAAAATGGTAATGGGGTGAAATACATAAAATATTTATAGCAGTCAGGAACGCACAGAATATATTACTATATTAGAAATAAAGAGTATGATGCTTGAAACACAGCAGTTATTTGAAAGATCAGAATATAGAAGTTAATATTCAGGCTGTCTGTGCATACACAAATATAGACACATAAAATTAATGCAGCACATTTCTCATACATATGTTCATAATCAGTGCCTTTAACTTGAAATACTGTAACTAGCATGTGTGAAATAGCCATCAAACACTAAGATTCTATACTGTGTTATTTGAAATATAATTCTTTTCGATCAAGGCTATCAACATATTTGTAAATCTATCTAAAAATCTCATGAATGTGTACTTATTAAAATTCAGAGTCAATATTCCAAATGAATTCAGTACAAGACTACAACTTATTCACTTTAAGACAACTGCTTAAGATAAACTATGGAAATCAGCTTGACTAAAGGTTATAAGGTATTATCCATGCAATTAAGAAATTTCATTTTTGCTGTTATCAGTTGTGTGAGCCACACACCATACTTTTTAAAAATAAGCAGCTATATGGATAATTGAAATTGTAACAGGTGTGTTAGGACCAATGGCCAGGCTGGTAGAAATGTTGTGAGTGGTAATAATAACATCTGAAGGGTTTCAGTTTAGTTTAAATTCTTTTATAGTGTAATCTGTATACTAGTTGGAACAATCCATTTAAATTAATTTTAAATACATGTTTATAACATAAATACTCTCTAGTTCATACTGAATAAAACTCCACAGGTGTGTGTGTGTGCGTGCACGTGCACAAACATACATACACAAAGAATATGCAAAATCTGGAAGCATTGACAGGCAATTATCAATTTTCCTCTTTCAAAGGGGGCTACTTGGTAGTTTTTAATTTTTTTAAAAAAAAGTTCCAATAACAGTGCAGAACTCTACTTACAGTATTAAGGATAAAGATATCTATGTTATTAAAATACAAATGTAAAACAAAATTCATACTGTTATCTTTATATGAATAGCTAAATATCTGCCCTGGGAATATTTAAAGTGACCAAGAATAAGGAAAACAAAATTAGAATGATTATTAATGAACTCAAATTGAATGATACCTGAAAAAAGGTCTAATTAAATTCAGTCATTCTTTTTGTCTCAAAAATACATTTGTTTCATTATTATGGGTAGCTGTTTGGAAATTATTTAAAATGTGGAATGAAATTTTCTGGCTAACATGGGAACAATAGAAGACATGTGAAAACATATAATGATGTCAAAATAAATAGTTTTGTAAAGAATATATAACAATATATTTTGGAATAATATTATTTTATTAGATCTGTAAGCTTTAAATTGATTCTAATAATACGCTACCATTAAAACCTGATCTTTACTTAACTGGCCATACTATATTTCAGAAGCATGAAATAGAGACTTCTGAAGAAACATTCCACAAAGTTCTGCAAATCAAAAATACTAATATTAGAATCAATTCGATTTTAATAATGTTAAAATCATTTGAAGTGAAGCGTTATGAACTTAAATGCTTATTTTTCTGAAACGTATTCCACTTTGTATAAAGCCTATAAAGTAGCAGCAATTCATTGCTGATTAATTAGTTGATTTCAGAGTACAATCTGGATCCAGACACAATCTAATCTGGTTTATGATGATGGCAGGAATTAAATTTAGCTAATGATTGGAATTGTGGTTACTGTGGTTCTTTGTATGCACATGTGTGTGTGTGTGTGTTTAAGAGACTGGACCTCATCTCTATTTTTCTTGTATTTGGATCCAATATCAGACACAAAAGTTAGGTTTTGATTTCATAGAAAAACAAGTTCAGTTTGAACTTGAGTTGGAAAGTACAAAGCAAACAATTCTTTTTTTCCTGTAATTTCTTTGTTTCTTTAATTATTTTTAGCTATAGGGAAGACCAAAATGCAAGGTTGTATATAATAGGAAACAGCCGACACTAGCACAAAGCTATCAAAACGTATGTGTGTTTGAATTGTATTGACCTTTTGCACAATGACAGGATTTCCAGTATCATTTTTTTCCTTGCAATTTTTTATTATCATGTTTTAAATCCTAAATGATTTTGGCCTGAAAAGCAAAGAAATATTTTTCTTGATACTATGTGTAATGTTTTCTGTTGTATAAAAGGAGTAACAGACATCTCCTCTATCAATTTGCATGTGCACTTAATCTAAATTCAGTATATTGAGTATATTGAGTTAGGTATATCTAATTCAAGCACGGAGTGGCAACTTTTGATGCCCAGGACTATACTTAGTTACTTTTTGAGGACATGACCTTTGCTGTCCTGGATGGGCATTAGCATATGGGGCAGGGGAAGAACAGGCCAAATAATAGACAAAAAATTTAAAGCTGAAAGCTGAAAAGAGAATGGAGGGGAATTACACATAGCCCTGATACTCATGGTTTTCCATTCATGCAAGAATGCAATTTGGTAATATGATAGTATTGTCCATTCAGAATAGTACCCATCACATTTACCATTAATTTTATTTGAATTTACCCTATTTAAAAATATTACACATATATAACACAATGTATCAATGCAAATAATTATAAATATAGCATAGATAGATATTTATGGGCAGGTTAAATTATATTCATATTGAGCTTGACTCTGAGTAAATTACATAAATATAACAGTATAATAATCTTGGCATGATCTAAAGATAGGTTGCTACTGCCTTCTAGAATATTCTACAACTTCCTATTCTAGTCTTCACCTTGTGGATTTCCTGGTTGTTAGCAATGAAAACCCCATTAGTGAACAATTAATACAGCAACTAATGTTTTGCATATTGGCAATTTATAGTGTTTTTTGTTTAATATACTCTTAGAGAACATAGTATTTACTCATGAAATATAGTTACATATTCAAATATTATGTTTTACATTAGATAATACATAGGGTATATATTTGAGTTAGTAATTGGGGAGTGTGATGGAATGTAAATCTGCAGGAGTAATGGGGAAACATTTTGCAATACAGAGCTTTCCCAGGGAGATGCCCAGATTAAGATAATACACAATCCTAAACTTAACAGGACCAGACTGTGGGGTGGGAGGGAGGAGAAGTTCAGAGTAACCATATCCTAAAATCTCTTAAAATATATCTAGTAGGTATATAGTTATATCTTTAGTGTGATGGAAGCAAATAAAAGATGGATTGTATATACATAATATATTTGATTTTTTTCTATGGTTAACTTGCACAATTTCATTTGTAATAATTTGCTCTATTTTCAAAGTAAATATAAAGGATGCTCAACATATTTTAGCATTTAGGTATGTCTTTAATTGTTTCTTTAATTATAAAAGTTTATTACATGTTTAGGAATATGTCCCACAGAATATATAAGGTTTTACTGTTAAATACATGGATGTAAGGTTGCAGCCTACATATTCAATTGGTTTGTAAATTTAAAGGAAGAATCACTCATTTTTGTCCATTTTTTAAATTGTTCTCTCGGTGTTTTTTTTTCCTTCAAATAACCTTGTGGATTTGTATCAGGATTATTAGAACTGCATCTCGATGATCTCAATACTAAATTACTTTGATACTCTCATCCATAACAATTCCATGTTTAAATATTGTGTTTTCTCCCACCAAATATATTCCCTTTGATGAATACAGGGTTCTACCTCAAGGCCACATTACATTAATGTACAGTACATTTTCCCATGGTTTAAATTGTGTGAATAATTTGCCCCAGTGGACAAGATCTATTTCATTGAAGGAACAACAGTAACTAATGTTCTGTAGTTAGTGCTATCTGCTAATTTAAAGGTAACAATTGGGAGGTTTCCACGGCTGCCTCCTCCCAATTGATGTCACCAACAGGCAAGAAAAATCACTATCATTTCTCAAAATAAAGCACAGTGGGCCTAGGCATGTGCTGGAAGGAAGCTTCCTCTCAAGTTGCCCAAGTAACAAGTCATGCTATTTCTGAACTGTTCTTGGATGTTAGTAAACCCATATCCAAAACTAGTCTGTATGACAAATCAGTTGAATGCAGGTACTGTGTGAGACAAAGCCGGAAGCTTGCATAATGTATATAGAAAGCTCCCCTCTGCTTCATCTTAGGACCATATTATACCTCCAAACCAGAGGTCTTCAAACTTGGCAACTTTAAGACTTGTGGACTTCAATTCCCAGAATTCTCCAGTCATAATTCTGGTAGTTGAAGTCTACAAGTCTTAAAGTTGCCAAGTTTGGGGATCCCTGCTCCAAACCTATCAATTGGGATTCAGGTTTACTGACAGAATGAAAGTAGAAAATAGTATCAGGCTTTCCCAGATTGCATTGACTTTTCATTAAGATGCATCTAATTATGGTGTTAAATTCTCTTCCATCAGAATATTAGTTATGTTTAAATAAGCAGCACCAATCAGCCTTTAAATAAGCAGATGTCTCTGTGAAAGCCAGGCACTTAATCTTTCCAATAACCTAACCAAAATGGCCATGAAGAACAATTTCTACCACAGCACAGTACCACATCACCAATGACTGATGAAGTCTAAATCACTAAATCAAGTCTTAAATCAGGAGAAAACTTTATTGATTTACACTCAAAGACCACAAAACATGAAACACACTACTTTAAAATCAAAACGGTCTCATCAGTGGATAAGGGATGAAAGAAAGATGGTGTCATGAGGATATGTCTTCTTAGTACAATGACTTCTATTGCTATTATGATATGCACTATGTTCATTTGTGTAGACTTTCAGATTCCCCTAACCATTTAGATTGTATCATTAGGTAAAGCTGAATTTTCCATTTTCTACTGATTGAGGACAAAACAAACATATTTTCTATACAGTTTGCATAATAGATTATGTAAAATCAAATTAGCAATATATTCACTAAGAATATTACTTGTTAAATTGATTAACATATATATAATAAGAAATATACAAGCTGCCACATTTTATATCAATTGTAGCTTCTGAGAACCTTATGTAGACTGGCCCACAATGATCATATATTGGCAGCATGGGAAACTGCTTTTGGAATAAATAAGATTAGTCCTTTATACGCTCCAGCAGTGACTTTTTTCAAAATCTTCCACTGCCATCTTAAAATGTCATAATGTTCAATCTCCAACAATAATCCTTCAGGTAATGCCACTTTGCATAATTTTTAATATTAGTGGAAAACATTTGAAACTCTTGGGATTGGGGAAAATTCTTATACATATCAGCTATGAAGAGAAAAAGAATAACCTATTGGAGCTTATTGACAGGATTGATAAGAGAAGAATCTTTACAGGTAAGCCTTCCTGCAAACCATATTCAGTCTGCAGACCATATTTATGCTTTTTCTCTGCCTGATTTAATCTGTCTTCAGACTTTTGTGCTAATACCAAAATATTAATTGGTATTAGCACAATACCAATTGTGCTAACAGTAAAAGAAACAAACCACATTATGGCTTTGGGTATTTAATTAGGTATTTAAAGTGATATTACTTATTGGAGGGTACAACAGTATTTGCTTTTTTAAAAAAAACACAGTTATTCCTAATAATGCACTATTTATTGAATAGATTGCTCTATTACAGTTTTTTTTTAAAAAAATCCTATTTAAAGCAGTTTTTTTAAAAATAGGACAGTATGTCCACTGGTGCTATGTATATACAAGTTTTTAATTAAGAGAGTTCTTTCACTGTACTTTGTACTAATTTTCTATATTGGCATGTTAATAAGCACATGTCTGTTAAATGTGCAGTTTTCTCCAAATTTTTGATTTATTAAACAAAGAATGGATTTTGAAGGAACAGAACAGCCAGATTGTAACACTATGCACAATTTATCCTTAAACAGGATAAATCAGTTTTTATTCAGTGTGTAAATGAGAGAAGTACAAAGACTTATACATTAGTTGAAAACAGATTCTTTGATATTGACTTGAAATAGAATATCTTATAGATTGCAGTAACATTATGTTTTGTGTAGCAACTGTATAACTGCATTATACATAAGAAAAAGCTGAAAAAAGAGATTCTCCTTTTAATTATTATTATTTAAATAAGATATCCATCCTACTTTTAAGCTATTACAAACCATTCCAAGAGAGGGATTTTAAATTCCCTACACTAGAACCCAAGGCAAACACAAGCTAAATACAGACTGTAAGATGTATGGTAAGTGTCCTGAAGACTTTTTATGGATCACATGTTTTTTTTTTAAAAAAAAGCTTTTATACCTGTCAAGAGCAGTTGGAAAACAATTATTTGCTTTAAAGCATCAAACTGTTAGGTCAATAATCAAATAAACTAATGATTTGTTATTCCATCAACATATTGCTTCTAACAATATTCCCTGCTAATAATGATAGCAGAATGTTTTAGAGTAATTAATTCTGATGAAGAATACCTGATCTGAATAGAAATTAAGTTGGATAGGTAATTAGAAATGGTATATCCAAGGTGGATAATTTTCAGTTTTTTCAAAGTTTAGCTTTTCTCTTAATACTGATAAATTAACACTTTATTCAATAACACATATTGTGGATGTCCACCGCTTATTTCCATTAAAATCCTTTCAGACTTTGCAACATATTTAAGACATGTAACTACAATGTAAAATGTACATTAAACTTATACCAAGGTACAGAGTCTGGACTACAAAATGTGAAAAACTATGCAGTGCTCATATGAAATTTTGAAGCCCAATTATACTGGGCTTCGAAACTCCACATGAACACTACATAGTTTTCCTAACATATACCCATTTTTTGTGTGCCGGAAGGTGAACGTAAGCTACATTTCCCCATAGATAGGCCTTGAGGGAAGGCCTATTTCCCCACAAATAGGCCCTCCCCGATTTTAAATTACTGAACGAGCCACAAGTATTGTTTAACCATGTACTGATTGGCATATTAAAAAAGTAAGAGTAACTAAATAGTCCATAGGCAGTGAACAAAACTTCTTTACTAGGGCATAAAAACTATCCAATTTTAGTTTACGTGCATATGATAGCATTTTGGTCTATATTTAAAGCAAGAGACAATTTTCAAAAATTGTTTTAAAATTTGATAAACAAGATTATTTTCTTTTTTATAACATCAAATCAGATGCATAGATAGTAATCTAAGACTGCTTAAGCTAAAGAAATATTAGAATGAAATGTCATACTTTTCTGGACTTCGAAAATTTAGAGAACTTCTAGTCTACAGATGCTGCCAAATTAAAATTTCAATTTATGACAGTTTCTGGTTTAGTAATATCTGAAGTTTTCTTCCTTGTGCTTTAATTTAACACAGTAATCTTAAATGCATGGTGGAAATGCCAAAATAATTATGGTGTTTGTTGTAGATATACATGCATAAAGGTTTCACAATATATCATGCAATTAAATGGTATATTTAAAGATCTTAACTCTAGACATTAATTTTCTGCTCTAAAGTGTGAGGCTATATAACTACCTATAGAAACCTTTAGGATGTCTCTTTCACTATGCTATATGATAAAATGCAGATTATTTCTCTTTTGAACAAGATAGTTTAGGCAATAGTCCACTTCATTTTGATATCTGCTTCTCTTTGAATAAATTGCATATAGATTACAATTTCATAAGCACATGTTTTCTTCAATATATATAAACTAAAAAACTGCCACTGGAATAAATAAACAATAAATATTTAAACTTCGAAATTAAACATACATTGTAAAAGCTATATTTTCAAAGCTAACATTTAACAAAACTTGCAATATGTACATTTCTTAAAGATATAGGATAAGGAACAGATAAGTTATTTTTTACAAGAAAACATTAAGTTATGTATTTTTAAAACCCTGTAAACTATGTTAGATGTTTATCTGTACATAAGAGACAGGTGTAGTACAAACAGGAAAAAAAGCAAGAAGCCAAATGAGAAATTTTTAAATCCCAAATCCATCTGTTAAATTTGAATTCATGCATAACTGATTATTCCATGACTGGTAAGTTTCCTTTTTTCTGCAGTAGCTTAACACGTGTTTTAACATTACAAGTTAAACTGCCAAAAAAAGAAGATATTAAGAAAAAGTAACATCACCTCATTTAACAGAAGTGACCTACGTTTTAAGAAATATCAAAATATCTGGAGATTAAATATTGATAAACTATGATGTTATTATAATAATAAGGTTAAAGAAGCTCACTATACTAAAAAGAGATAAAATGTGGGAATAACTGAAGAATACAGAGAGATCAGAAGGAAAAAACATAAGAGAAAATGTGTCAACAATAAACGAGGAAATGAGAAAGAAGGAAAGATGAAGGTGGAAACTAATCTCTGTATGTCATTATGACTGCCAGAATACTGGCAAAGAAACAGCATCCTTTTATTTCAATTTTAATCATTTCTGAATTTTAATACCCTATGCCTTTTGTAATTCTCCTGGCAATCCACATAAACAACCAACTCAGCCAAACATCAGTGTAAATTAAATGGCACATAAACCACACCACCAATGTAGTTCTCCCAATCAGGTAACCAAAAGCAGAAAATGTAAGTTTTGTTTAAGTCTCTATGTATGACTAGTCAATTAACTGATATAATTTTTCTTACATTCTTTAATTTTAAAAGGAAGTAGAGTAGTTAACATATATGATTGTTTACAAAAATGAATAAATAAAGCAAGTCAGTAGTAATAGAATAATCAGTGACCATCAGGGTCTGAAAAAAAATGAGTTTGCTTTCAGTGGCACTAAGGAGCATCACATGATTATTTAATTACAGCTCTAATTTTTGTCTCATGGATGGCAACATATCAACAATTAATAGGACAAATAGAGGAGACAGCAATTTTAAAGAAACAGTCTATATGCAAAACACAGGCTGAAAATACAACAGAATGATTTTTGAAACACGTATTTTATATGCCATGAATATAGTTTTCTATTTTGATGCATCTACTACATCTACAGAAGAACTAAGTCCATTCAGTTGGGTTCATTTTTCCTAAAAGATCTCTAGACTAGAAGATAATATTTTGGAACTGATATGGAATTTAGAGTGTATTTTGAAGCACACTTGAAATATAAACTTAAAATAGCAGGCTTCCTTCAGTGAATGAACAGCTTATATATAATCAGTAATGAAATTACAAATTCAGTGAAATGAAACCATGCGGTTACAAGAAATCATACTATATACTTTGCCTAGACTCTAGGAAAGACCCCACACCGTTCAGAATACAGGCCACGTATCTCACCTGATTAGCAGCTGAACCATTTTTCAAACTTTACAAAGGCAAAGTTTTTAGAAAAATGCCTTATTTAATAATCACACTGTGAAACTGAACACAGAGGTGATAGTCTGACAGGGAAATGCATGCAATTCTCTCACAAAGCTGATAGCATTTCTAATGATTTCCATGCCTGTCCCGGAATAACATCAGATTCAAAACAAGCTACATTTCCATCAATTCCATCAATAAATGTATATATAATAGCCAGATTAAGATAAAATACCATTATTTTGTCTTATTTGGACTGTGTTGCTAAATCCAGCCCTGACAATATGGATAAAATAATTTGTTGAAAATAAAAATTTAAGCAAGAGTTAAGTCTTTAAGGAAACAACTTAAAAATAGATTTTTTAAAAAAATGCCTGAAACTTTTAAAGTTTGAATATCACAGAAAGAAAGTTATTTCAGGATATAGCAGTACTGCAGATTCTGCAGTTCTAAGCAACAATAAACAAAACATCCTGACATTTAAAGATGTTGACTAATATAAAAAAGTTTTTTAAAGTTTAGATGTATATTTACTTTATGTATTTAACATGCCACTTCCCACTATTATAGATTGTGAAACGTTTTCTAATATAATTAAACTATAATATTATAAAATCAAAATAAAATAATATTACTTTGAACAGGTGAGAAAAGAATTACTAAACCATATATAATTAGTGCAACAATCATAATGGGAAGGCCTGATCAAAGAAATAAGTGTTCAGAAATAGATATATCACAAGTTAATTCCTTTTTAATATAAAGTTGCGTAACTATTTTTCTACATTAGAAATTCCAAAGAAAAATTAGTTTAATGAATCAAACTAATACAGTTGCACACAATTTATTTCAGGAGTCCTAAATTAGACAGTAAATAAATATTTTTTGCTTTATAAAATTCATAGGAAAACTTTGTTCTTAGATAGATTTAAATACTATAGTAGATATGTAAATCAAAATGAGTCCTCTGTACATAATAAATGCAATCTGAAAAATATATTTTCTATAAAGATATAGATTTATGAAAAAGATACAGTGCATATAAGAAAATTTACAAATAATTATAGCTTCAAAGTAGGTGGTTAAATCTGTATCTTTTTCATTTATAAGCACAATCATCACTGTTTAATTTCAGGAACCAATATGTACAATATATATTACTTTTCCGCAAAGTTCACTTGAGTATTTACCTATTCTAAGAGATGGTTTGGGAACTGCAGTATATAGAAAGTAATGAAGAAAAGGTCCTAGAATGTTAGGTGGAAAAGTTATAATTTTGCTATGTTTTAAGATTTATTTTTGAAAAGTACAATACTGTGCAAAACATTTGCCCTATTCATCCCTTTACAAGGATGAAAAGATGGATAGTCCTAAAGTAACACTAAAACTGTTTTATTGATGTTCATGTTTCAAATTCTCACAAGCATATCTAGTGTATTAAATGTCATGTTACGGGTACACTAATGTTAAATGAAATATCCAAGATTACAGACTATAAAAAGAACCTTTTTGCATATGAGAAATTCCTCTGAAAATCATATGTATCCTAGATTCTTGGCTCTCTGTGATCTCAAATAAGAAAAAAAGCAAAAAGAGGGTGTTTCACAAGCAAAGTAGCATATAGACACACTTTAACTTTATTTAACTAGAAAACATTCTATGTGACGTAGGTCTTCACCTTATAATAAAATAATGGAATTCACCACCAAAAAATATTTCCTTGAATCAGTGCCTCCTATTCCTAGAAAAGTATTGCAGATCTATTATTTTCAAAATGGTTGCATGACCATTTGTAGAAGGCAACAGTTCAGTTATGTGGTATAAGAATCATGGAAACCATAGTATGGTATACTATCATAGAATTAAACACAAATTGAGAAAAAAAGTATTAAGTCAGATAGTAGTAATACAGACTATGCTATAGGACTATTATAATTTTTAAACTTTAGCCTGTAAGTTAAAACAGAAATGTGTTGTACTTTGTGTAGTATTAATTAATCTTATTTTTACATGTGATCATACATTAGAGATGTACAATTGTACATATACCAATGCCTTATGGTATCATAAAAACTTTCAAAATGTTACAGTATAAAATACCACCTCCACTCTAGCATATCGTATATGCTACCCTTAATGGTCCACTAATTCACATTCCGGGTAAATTCCAGTGTGAAGCCACAAGCCACATATTACACCAGTCAAGAGATATCATTCAAAAATTATGTAGAATACTGGTCGTAAGCTCATATTTAAAAAGCTTATAATAAAGGACAAATTCAAGCCACTTAATTCTAAGAAAAGCACTTTTTTTTACATTTGAAAGGTAGAGAATGTTTGTTTATTGAAAGACAAACTTCTTTCAATCATAAGCATGTTTATTAGTTTCTGTTTTATAATTTGAAATGCTAAAACCTGTTCTGTTAATGGTTATATTGATTTCTGACAAGAATTTTTCCTCATATATAATTGCACTACATTGCCTTTCTATAGCCTAACTATTGAGAAATATAATTTTCAATTGCAATAAAAAATCTTTTGATGCTAGCTTTTATTTTTATATTTGTTGTAACAATAACTTGCAGTTCATTTTTGTTGTTGATGCCAAAATGATCTTACAAGAGGGAAGGAAAAAATATCAAGCATATGACTTATTTTAGAAGTTGCATTTAATCTACTTGAAAAGAAAATATTAATTTACTAAGAATTACCTTAAGAAGTGAAATGGACAACTTAGTATATACTTATTTAATACCGAAAATGATTAAAGTGTGAAACTCAGTTTATTTTTTAAATATATTAAGAACTGTTGCACATCAATAAACAAAATGGAAATCTGAAACTTTTGCTATTCAGCTCAAGTTTTATAGGTAAACTTTAGTCTGCCACATAAAAAATGAATCCTTGATACAGAATTCTTAAAGTCAGGTTATAGTATACATTAATTAGAGAAAATGAAAATCTGAAGCTTGGAATAATATATTTCCATCTTATTTGGAAGATAAGTGCAGTGGGTGTCCTGTGGATAGAATTCTGACTGACATTTTTTATTGTGATAAATGTATTGTTGTGAATTATTAACAAATATAGACTACTTTGTGAACAACATTATCAATACACTGATAATCTGATAGCACTGATAATTTGATGATAAGTGATAACATTAGATTTTACAGACAAATCTGCTGCTGTGAACATATTCAACATACCATGCCTGGAATTGAAGTGTCCAAATAAGTATACAGCAGATAAATACTAAGACAGATAAATTGATACACAGATAAGGCAAGTAGGCATGGTTGGATGATATTTTGGCTATTTAGATTTTAGCTTTGCACTTCGGAAGATGTAGGTAATAGTCGTAACTTTTTTTAAAAAAATGTGTAGATAGATGACAATAGGCTGCTTGTTATTGAATACCACCGAAGTAATCGTATTAAAAAGGCTTAAATGTTTGAAGATTATATGTTAATATGCATGAACAATGATCACAGATTTACTTTAAAATAATTCTTAATCATAATGTCAATGAATTATTACTAAATATTTCCAATTGTAAATTAAATCTAAATTTGTTTTGCAATTCTAAAGATGAAATATATTATACAGAATCTACAAACTGGTAAGAGGAATCTATCTTATCCTGTAGGATGGTTTCATTATATGTGCTACAATAAAATAGATTTAATCGTATTTTATACCAAACTCAGGCTCAAATTTCAAAATAAAATTTAACTTAATGTAAAAACCTAGCTTTGTAAATAGCTTTTGCAAACTGCACTAACTTTATTTTAAGTGGCATTTTGGTTTAAATGCATTGAACTTCATGATGACAGATTTGCTGAACATTTTTCCTCACTTACACATATGTGCTTTCAGTTATTAATAATATGCTTCTGCCCCTATCTTCAGCAGCTCAAACAGATACTGTGCAACTTGCTAGTCGTATTATTTTTCTTAAGATTCATCACTTAGATATTGTTTCCTTAAAACAGATTCCAATGGAATCTTTCTTTAAGTTACTCCTGGTACAAATAGCAAAACTTTTTTCTCTATGCTAACAAGGAAGACTTAGTTGCCATGGTTAATACTGCCAGGTAGATATTAAAAAGGAGACAGAGCCATTATTTAGTGGAGACAGGGATATAAATACACATGCACTCACTTATAAACTGGTATTTACTTCAGGAAAGTAATATTTTTCCTGTGATTGATGCTCTGTTAATTTAATGTAAGATAAATAATGACTAGATGCATAATGACTTTAAATCAGAAGTGTTCATTCCTAAAACAGAACAAAATGACCAAGATCCTGTGCCCATTATAGTAAAATCACATTCATTTATCACATTATTCTAGAAATCATTTATGGAAATATTACAAATCAGAAACATATACAGGTGGACAAAAATAATAAAATCATATAATTTACAGATGAGGATTCTCTTTAGAAACCAACTATCATAATTTAATTAAGAAAAACACCGCTTTTGGTTCTCAACTCAATACCTGGTTAGTCATGAATGTTAATAGAAGTAACAAATAAGATTCTTTTTAGAAAGGTACTCTTACTTCTACTGCTTCACCAACCAAAAATAGGTACTAATATATAACTAAACATGAGAGAAGAAAAACAATTCCAGATTACCTGGCTGTGAAGGAGGTTAAACATTTGTTGGTGACTTAAATATATAAGTATTTGGTGAACCTCGTACTGTGGGGAAGGTATGATTTAGCAGGTAGGATTTTTAATGGAAACTAAAGATTTATAATAACACACAGAAAATTCAACTATCATTACATATCAGTGAAAACATTTTTGAAAAATGTATACAGCACTCTTGTCAGAGCAGACTGGAGTCTAGGGACAAGGGTGTATTTTGCACAGCATATATATATTCATTCATACTATAATAATTATCTCTATTGTTATTAATACAGATATAGTTACATTATTTTACAATTGCATAGATTAATTACATAAGCTAGGCCAAATTTTCTTGAACATTGTATTAAATAGAATTATGAAAATGTAATTTTCAGATTCTTTTAAGGTTTGCAAAAGTATTCATTTTTGTATTTGAAATACTGGATGGAACTTTCTTGTACTTACGTGATTTGGAGCCGCATAGTTATGATGTGGCATTAATAATGAATGACATTTTTAAGGTTATATATAGTTTTTGCTTACTTATCTAGCATAAGTATAACACAAATTGAATGTCAAAATAATTTTTCTATATCAAACTCCAGTTCAGAATTGGAATAAAGTGGCATATGTTCCCCATTAAATTAATATACCTTAGGGAACAGGTAGAATTATGAAATTCTTCTAAATTATGCAGTTCTAAGAAGATTCCCATAAGAAATTACAATGCAGTTTAAAAGATCTATGGTTAAATGCATGAAAATGTAAACTTTCTTTTTTAGGCCCCTTCCATTTATATGTTTCATCTCTGAAACAGATATTAATACATATAACTGTTACATATTTTAATTTTCAAGAAAGAAAAGAAAAAACAATATTACAGATATATTGCATTGCTTTTTATTCTAGTTTTTATTAGGATATATAAAGCAAATATCTTTTGAGATCTTATCATTTATAAGCCATTGATTTCTGTAAATTACTTCATAAGGTGCAAAGTACTAAATATATTTACAGGGTACTCCAAAATATTTTCTTACATGTTTGCTTTATATCTTTGTCTGTCACCATGTCTTCCAACTCATGTGAATTTTGGCAGACATATAGAAAGCGAAATTTATACTATGTCTAAACTTAGTGAGGTATACTGTGCTTCTGAGTTATGTTAATATTGATTCCTTTCTTTTTTATTTAGTAGAGTGCTGAAATTAAGTCTTCCATATCTGGTGACTTCTGTAAACACTCCTGAAGAACAGTGAAATATCCGATCAATTCCTTTTACCAACTAAAATTGAAATTTTACCCATAGTATAACCTTTCTTAATAAAGTAAGAAAAACAGAGTAAATATATTAAATTTGTTTTGTAACAGATGCTTAGGTTGTTAAGATTAAAAAAATCAATTAATGATATTCTTGTCTGCACATTTGTCAAAAATGTAAGCCTCTTTGCTAATTTCTGCAGCAGTCTGGAGCAGAAGTATATGAATATACCAGACCTAAATAATATTATGAAAGTATAAAGAATGGCTTCTAAATTAGATCCTTCAAAAACGCATAGTAGTAGAGGTCCCAGTTCTCCACTCTTATATTCTAGATGTTTTTAATCCTTTGCATATAAAATAAAGCAAGGTTGAATAAAAGAGTTATCTTAAAATAATCTGTCAATACACAAAAGCTATTAATCGCAGCTTTCAATAAGGCAAAGGGCTTCTTCACTAAAATAGACATTTTAAGTCAGGCATATTGGCTGTTATTGCCAAAGCTTTTCAGAGACGGATCTCAAAAGTTGCCAAAGCTTTTCAGAGAGGGACAAAATGTAAGAAGCTTTGACAAGCACGCCAAACTTTGGCACAGACTCTAGATAACACAACCGATACGATTTAATAATGTATGTCAGCAACAGTTCTATTTCCACGTGGTCAAACGCCGCCGAAAAAGAAGGGCCCACATACCGAGTAACTTTGCAGAAACATTTCCACAGAGGCAAGCGATCCAGCTGCCCCTTCAGTGATCTCCCAGCACCAGCTTTGCTACAGTTTAGCATCAAAAGGAAACTGCATTTCCTTTTAACTCCTGGGAGACCACCGGGCTCCCCCTCCTGCAAAAAAGAGGCAGGACCGTGAGAGCGAAAGGAGGACCTCACGCGGAGAGAGGGAGATACACCTGTATGAGGAGCCGCCTTCTGGAGGTCAGTGGCAGACCAAATGCACCCCTTCTCTGTTCCCCAGCCGCAAAGCCCCAGCCCGTTTCTACCAACAGACATCCCAAATTGATATCTGCCCGATATTGCATGATACACCCTTTCTCCCAGTCATACAAACCGCCGAGATGGAAATCTTTTAAAACTCCCTCACTTTCACGATGCGGTGGCTGAACGAAGTGCGTCGCCAAGTTGACGCCCTCCCCCCGCCTTCACTGTCCCACTCCTCCCCGCACTATTTTTCCTCCCTCCCGCAAGCATCCTGCAGGGACCTCTCTCTCCCTCGCCCGCGCTCCCCCCCCCTCGTCCTCCGTCCCCGGAGGCACCGGGCTTGAAACTTATGAACTGAGCCAAACTTCTGAGTTAGAGTGAACGCCGAAGCCAAGCAAACTTGCCAAGGCCCTCGCCCGCAAACTTATTGGCTTGGGAGGCGGCGGCAAGGCGAGGGAGCGCGAAGCAGGTGTTTGCGCGTCTGCAAGCCGCTTTCCACCAGACCAAGCTACTGTAGTAGAGTTTCCCTTTACTGGAAATAAAGAAAGAGGCGGCTAGGATTCCTCTTAAGAGACGATCCCGATAGCTCAGAACAAATATTAGAGGAATCCACATCCCCGCCCCCATCGGATTTCCACGCTTTGTCAGTCGCCGACCAAAATGGACTGTCCGTAACAAGTTCCTAAAACACTTAAAAGTAGGTGTTAAACGGGAGTGACCGGTCGGTGCAGCATACCTAAAACGAAGGCGGGATGGGGAGGGGGGTGGTGGTGGAAGAGAAATAAGAAGATTAACTTACTCATGAGAGAGCGGCGAGAGGGCGGGCGAGGCTGGGCGACACCTTCAGCTTCCCAGGCGCCGGCGAAGTTAATTGCACTGAACTTCAAGTTGCCTTTTCACCCATCAGGAGTGGGCGTTTAAAGGAAGGAAGGAGGAGGAGGAGGGGGGCCACACACAGCCACCCTCCCTCCCTCCCCCTCCCCCACTTCTGAACTGCCTGGCAGGCGGTGACTGAGGAAAGGAAGAAGACGACGACGAGAAGGCGGCGCCCGCCTGCCTTTTCCACCTTCTTGCCACACACCAGGGCCAACGAACTGCCCAAAAAGCGCGGCTTCCGTCTTCTTTTTGCAATTCTCAGTCCTGTTCGCGGGATCTCTTGGCGTTCGTTTGTTGGGTGCGTTCCTTTTCTTTTCCTTCTTTTTCTCCCCCCTTCTTCCTCTTCGGAGCTGGAGCAAAGCAGAAAAAGGCTCTGTTTGAGCCGTCTTGGCTCACTGGCTCTCCCCCTTGCGGAGACTTGCCCGCTCTGGTGTAGGAGCCGAGCCGAGACAAGCCGCTGCTGCTACCGCCGCCGCCGCCAGTCGCTGGGCTAGCGCGAAGGAAGAAGCTGCGCGCGGGTTCCAAGGAGCGAAAGGCGAAGGGTTGAAGAAGGATGGCGGGAGGGTGGCCGGCTCGCTTCTACCGGCCGGTTATTTTTGTTATTAATAGAGTGGTAGTCTTTTCTTTCTTCTCTCGTGCCCGCTTGCGCCTCCCATTTCTTCTCCCTTCTCGCCTTTAAGGGCTTTTTTTTTGGGGGGGGGGAGCGGGGAGGCTGCTTTTTGTTGGGAAGAGTGGTATGTGCGCGCCTCTCGCTGCCTCCCTCGCCGCCCCGGGGAAGAAGGAAGTCAGGTGAGACACACAACAGTTCCCTCCCAGTCCCTGTGCGACGGGTAGGAGCTAATCACTGTTGTTGGCTTGTGTTGTTGTTGTTGTTTTAAATGCTATTATATTCCCACCCCTTTCTCCCCCCCCTTTCTAATGCTGTTCCCCTTCTTCACTCCCGGAGAGCAGCGCCCCACACCGGAGTATCAGACACACTAGGGCTGCTCACCCCCACCCCGCTTATCTCCTCCTCTTCCCCCCTCTTGTTTCCATATATTTCCCCTACCCCCCTCTTCTCACCCCCACCCTGCTCGTTTATTCCAATATTTATACACCACATGCTTGGTTGTTCAGCTGCTGCTCACTTCCAACCCCAGGAAAGGCGAGGGAGGGGATGAGAAAAAAGAGCGAACAGGACAGTCTCCGAAAAAGGGATTTAACAAAGGTGATCAATATTTTAAAGCTCAGCGGGAATCGAGGGGATATCAAGCGCTTGGACTCGTTCCCCACCTGTCAAGCTAACAGCCCTTTCTCCAGAGGGACAGAAGAAACAAACCCACCCTTCAACCTCGGAGACCTGCCTTCAGGAGCAAAGGGATAGGCTAAAAAGGGCTAGGAAGTGAGAAAAGAGGGAGGACCAAAGGTTGAACACCAGAAACAAATTTAGTGGTTTCTCTTTGAAATTTGGATTGACTATGATAGAAGCCAACTCATATTATCCATTAATTAAAATACTGGACTTTGAAAAGCTTTTGTGCAAGCTTTATACTGTGCAATATTACTTTGTAAGCTTATTGAGATGATATGCCTCAGCAATTGAGTGGCTCTTTCTTGGTTCTTATCTTTGGAGAGTCACAGTAGATTCCCTCTTGCACTGTATCTTTTTTGTAACCATAACTCAAAGACAGAGTTTGAATATCCTTCTCTTTAGAAAATAAATTCCTGCTTTAATAATGTATAAACATTATTTGAAAGGGAATCTGGAAATGGAACCTCACACCAAAGATTGCTTTGGGGCATTCAAAAATCTAGTTTTTAAAAGGAATCTAGTATTCCTTTTTGCATTTTCCTAATTTCTACATTATGTATTAAATACAGATACATCTGTAGAGGTCTTTTAACATGAGAATGATGTCTATACAATGATTATGAGGGCACACCTTTTCTTAATAACTTGGTGTAACTTGTCTTTTAAAAATATTAATTATAGTAATAATTCCCAGGAGACATAAAACTAAAGATTACATAATGTAATTTATATGTCTCACCCAAAATATATCATGTGGGCATTGACAAGCTGTATTTACCAAACATTAAGTTGTTTTACTTATTCAAGTAGAACATTATAAATGCTACAATCCTTATCTAGGTGGCTCAGTCCACATCCAAGATGAATCCTTATCCTTATATTATTCTTTACAAAATAGTTAAGTCTGCATACTTCTCGCCTATTGTACCTATATTAGTTTCTTGATTTCTCTAATCTATTATATAATTCATTCTCATAGGAGAAGCAGTTTCGCAGTTAAACCTACTCAGATTTATTTAGTTTTGAGAGAAATGATTTATGGTTTCTAAGTATTTGTTGTTGAAGGCCTATGCTTGACTGCCAATCTGGATGAACAAAAATATGTCAACCAGAGGTGCTACTGTTTGTCAAGTTCCACATTATAATGGACCAAGCTGTTCTTGAGGGCTATGTGTGGAAAAAATATAAAAATATATAATATAAATGCAGTCCAGTATATAATACTACTACGGTATGTAGTTACACTATATCATTATAAAACAGTTGCCAGTTGTCATTTTAGACCATGCTGTCCTTTGATAGTATGGGCCTTACATTTTAGGCAAACCACCAAAACTGTTAATATGATCAAATAGCAATAGAAGCCAACATAAAAAATTTACATGAACATTGAAGTATGTTTGCTAAGGATGAGTCAGATCTGAATTAATCCAAAATGGAATCAAACCAGTTTAGATTTTTTAGTTCTGCTTAATAGTAGGATACCACCAAAGCAATCAAAACTAAAATTACACTATTTTTAAGCTTCATATGCTTCTTATATTTTAAAGCACTGAAAAAAATCAAATATAGTATGTCGCCCTCCCACATTAATTTAGTTTTTCTATAAAAGTCTAGAAAAGTGAAATGGGGAAGAAATGAAGAGAGGCTGAGTGATTGACCAAGCTATTTTCTAATCACAGAAACTGATGCATTCTAATCATAAAGATGAACAGGAATAATAGCAATGTTGGGAGGGTATAATCTTGCATTACTCTTCATTTACAAAGTTGATCTATTTTTGTGAATTATATGCTTTTAAACAAATGAGTTTAAAAGAATCAGTTTACTAATCTCTCTCCCTCCCTCCCTCTCTCTCTCTCTCTCTCTCTCTCTCTCCCTCCCTCCCTCCCTCCCCCTTCCCCCCCCCCTCTCTCTCTCTCTCTCTCTCTCTCTCGGAGAGGGGTTTATTAATTCAGTTTGAAGGCACTCCAAAAGGGTGCATCACCTTTCCCAAATTTTCAGTCAGCTTGGTATTGCTGAGAATTCTGGAAGCTGAAATCCATACTATTTAGGGAAGTTGTTATAGATCAAGGCAGAGTGTAATAAGGCTATAGTTATTTGTGCGTTTTTTCAAACTTATCAATGACAGACAGGAAGTTTCATTTTTTCAAATGTCATCTTGAACTGGGGGCACAAGTTGATGTTGTCTGAACCAGATAGCTTTCCAAAACAGCCACACTGGGAATTCCAATTCCAGAAGATTTTCTGTGATTGTCTCTGCCTTTTACAAATGTTTGTATCAGTATATTATTCTGCTGCTGCTTTATTCATTATAGTATGAATGAATAAAGAAGCATAGCAACTATTTCTCAAGAGTAATTCGAAGTACATAAGGCATGATAGATTATACAGGCCCCTGTGTCACGCCTGACTACTCTGGACAGACTGAATCATAGTAAGCTACTCTTGACTACTGTTTGCTAATCATTAATAAAAGTTTAAATTTCCCAGAATAAATTTATGTTTAATATTGCCTAATATTGTTATTCATTCAATAGGAATAATTATTCTGAATTTTAATTGTCTCTAGCAGAAGAACATGACTAACCGTAGGATATTCCTTAAAATTCGTATTATAAACAATTACAAAATCAATAACTCCACAGAGAAAATGTTTGGAGGATTATAACCTTGGGTATTTTAATATATAGAGCCATCCTTGTTTTTGGCAAAAAAAAAATATAAACTGAATGAATTTTATTAGGCACGTTTTATTTTCTATCATAAATAATGGCATTAAAGCTAATATAAAACAAGAAACAGACTTAACCTGGAACTCCTATTGTACAATTTTTCTATACATAAAGTATCAAAGAAAGTACTTCCTGTTCTTTTAGCAGATGATTTCAAATGTAAATTTAATTACTGCTAATAACTTGATAGAAAAACAGTTTATTGTTTATACATAACGGAACGGTGATTTTTCATCACTCTTCATACATGTATTCATCAATCCACACCCTACATATAAATAATTATTTTATTGACTTGAATATGGCAGAATATTCAGAATGAAGCCCTCTTCATTCATATAGATTAAAATCTATCACCTGATCTAGCTCATGCTAGTACACTAGTCCAAAATCATCCAATTGGCTTCCATCTATATGTAAAAATTACCCAACTGGCTTCTACGTATATGCAAAGATAGCAAAACTGGGTTTCCTTGCCCTAGTCCAACATCACATTGCCATTTTTTTTTCCTTCATTCCTCTCATTATCAAAATAGACACCACTCAGTGAATTACATTTTTGTTAATAAATGCCTTCCTTTTTAAACTCTTTTACATTTCTAGACAGACTGACCATTAAATGCAAACATATCATTGAGTGAACTGATATATCCATTTTAAACAGTGGTGGGTTTCAAAAAAATTTGGAACATCTTCTGTAGGTGTGGCCTGCTTTCCGGGTCCACTGGTGGAACCTCTTCTAACCGATTCGGTAGATTTGATGAACCGGTTCTACCGAATAGGTGCGAACTGGTAGGAACCCACCTCTGATTTTAAAGGTTAATTTAAATAATTTCTTGATTGAATATATTTTATTAGACTTTTAGAAGTGATTATTTTATTAATGTAATATTTAGACTGTATATTTTAATCCTAAATCATGTAGCAATAAAATATTATCACAGGGGGGGAAGATTGTATTAAATAGTCTACTATATATGAATAGTTCTATATGAGTTAACAGAATTTGCCCATTTTGCTCTTTCTAAACAAGGGAACACACTTGATATATACACTTCATTTTTGAATTTTGAGACACTTGATTTAAGAGGGATTAGTGCTGTGCAACATAGAAATTACTGGAAAGTGATAATTATATATGAATCATACTACTGTAGTTAATTATATATATGTATGTATGTATATATGTATGTATATATGTATGCATATGTATATATATGTACATATAGTGTACTTTCTTACTGAACAGCTTTCCGATGAGGAATATATAATACATATTTTTAAATGAAATTATTCTAATTCAGGTCATTATTCTAAAATAAATACTGTATATAGTATTAATGTAGTTTGAGATTTTTGTTTTAACCAGATCCTCTTTCAGGTAGTATTATAACACAATGGAAAGTATACAAAGATGTTTCCTTCATTACTAAAAACTTTATCAATCCTAAAAACATTTGAGATTCCTTGTGCATAATAAAATGCATGCAATTTTATAATTTATCATCCCAAAGGAAAATAACAATAGTAATTAAAGAACATACAGGTTTGAGTAAGATATTATACAGATTTTACCCTGAAAATAAGATCTCCTAGGATAATAAGCCCAATTGATTTTTTGAGTGCATGCACTAAAATAAGCCCTCCCCAAAAATAAGCCCTTCCCAAAAATATTGCAACACAACACCAGCCATGAGGTGACCACACTCACCGCCACCTGCACCTTAAAAATAATAAGATCTGCCCAAAAATAAGGCAAAGTGCTTATTATTGGAGTCAAAAGAAAATAAGACCCTGTCATTTTTGGGAAAACATGGTAATTGCCCATCTCATATGTGTGGCTTGCAAAATTAAAAACAAAAATCAAAATACATACAAATAAATAACAAAATATAACAGTTGAAATGAAGTAAAACAATTTTTAAATATATTATCAAATATAACATAAAGGAGAATCAATAAACAATCAATAAACTATACAGCCATGGTACTGGCTCCATACCACCATGGGATTCCATTTGTCTGATTACAAAATCATGTTGTTAGAGCTCTCCTAAAGTCCAATAATGTTGGGGCCAGTCTAACCTCAAGGTATGCAACTGCCAGGCAGAAAAGGCTCTCCTAGATCCATCAGACAAAAGTCCTTAATAGGACTTTTAGCATACATTTTCTGCCAGAGCTGATGGATGTAATTTAAGGGAGAAGCATTCAAATAACTCAGCCTGAAGCCATGTAGGGCTTTAAAGGTTATAACCAGCATTTTGAATTGAACCCAGAAGCAAAACTATAACTAATGCAGCACAAGGTACAGAGGTGTAACGTGCTATTCTTGGAGTGCACATAACTGCTCCCACTGCCACATTTTGCAACAGTTGCAGCTTCTGGATTCCCTTCAACTGCCTTAAAATTGATTATTAAATGTATTATTAAATTTATTTCCTTTAGAATACAATTCAAGAAAATCTGACCAGTTTGCCCAAAAACATTTTCCCTTGACTCATGATTGATTAGTAATTGAATAATGGATCCTTCATACTCATCTATTTTTAGATGTAAATTTCAATAATTTACTACATAAAATCAAAATTAGCTTTCAAAAGAAATCAGTTTAGCACTAATAAGTATGCACTATTCAAATTCCTAATGAAACGTAGATTGGGTTGTCTTTCTGATAGGAATGATACTAATTTTCATTAGTTGGTAAAAATAATACTTATATCATTACTAATATTTTCATGTAACCATAACTACAATGAAAGACAATAAGACTCCCTATTGCATTTAAATTGAGTTCTCCATTTAACCAAACCAAGACTTGATTTCAGAATCTTGGTTAAGAGTGGATGTTGGTTAACCCTGATGCTTCTTGTTGTTAGGGGCATATATATCGCTTAAGCAAGGTTAAAGTAATTACTTGAAAGTCATCCTTTGTATGAATACCTAAGAAGAGTAAACTGAAGAGTAAACTGATTTGTAATCCATGAAAAATAGTTAAAGGATCTGGAACATTACAATTGCGCCATATCTTAGGCCTTGTTTGAACATAGTGTTGCCTAAGACATGGCATACTTAATTATCATAGGCATGCTTGGGCATGCTTACTCTGATTATAGATGAATGCCGGAGGAAAGGGAGATCTATTCATGCTTCCCATCTGTCCCCTACCAACAACCCCAGTATAAAGAACAAATAATTCAGTGCCCTGTCTGAATTCATTTTGAAAGAGAATGGAGAATCTGTTATTTTAAGATGTTTTCTTTAATGTATTTTGCATTTGTTAATTGTTTTAAATGTCATTCCTTGGTAAAGAAATAAAATATAAATTCAAAGTTAAATAAATGAAACATATCATATACACTGTTGTATCTGAGGCACTTCTATGCAGATATTGGAAAACCATAGAATGCACAGGATTAAACTATCAAAATCCTGAAAAAAAATTATCTTTTTTTTAGCCTAACAAATTGCCTGTCCTCATTGTTAAGAGCATATATTTACAAGTTATATTTTGTGAGCAGTGTTTGAAAAATCTTTTTTCAAAACTTTCCAAGAGTAGAAAGGACATTCTTACATATGATGGAGGGTATATTTTTCTAAATGGTTTGTATCTACATATTTCTAAAACATTGCATTGTTTTTATACCTGTTGTAAATATTATCCTAATCAAAGGAATAAGGAAAATAGCTCAGTGTAAATAAATCCATTACATTAAGCACATGTTATTATTTGTATTTGCAGAAAAGGAATAAACTTTATCTAATGTGTTTGAATGCTTTATGCTGAGACACATATAATATGCTAGTGTCTGTATAAATATATAACTAGAAAGTACAAGGTGTGTCATTATAATTTTATAATAAGGTTGGAGAATGGAACGGAAGGATATTCTGGAAAATCAACTTCTCTTTTGCTTATCTGCCAGATGCTGAGTTCATGAATCTGTGCTTTCTGTGCTGTGGCTGATGATATCATAAATGCTCAGAGCTATGCTGAGAGCAATATTGTGAAACCAGTTCACCTTCATTAGCCCACCAGGAATCCAGGAAGCAGAGGGGCTAGAGTATGGTACTGTCAACCCTAAACATTCAGAAATGATCATTTAGGCTCCAGTAAGTCCTTTGGCTCAGAAAAATGCTTCTGTTTAAGCAATTAAGGTGTTTTCTTGAGCTCATTTTGGAAGAATCATGTCTTTTGTTAAATTATTATAATTATGAGGTGCTAAATGAAAATGTTTCTAAATGATCCCTATGTTCAATAACTGTTTCTGCAACTTTATTCAAATCCTGTACAGTATGTGAGCTCTGGAATTTTCCTGGAATTGGAGGGTCACTGGAAGTTCACTGAAAACAATATTATTAGATATTAACATTTGGATTCAGTGTGGTTTAAATTGAGAAAGCAGGAGCCCGTTTGACTGGTTTTGCATGTGGTAGGTTATAGCTCAAGATTCTTTTATGGAGCAGTAGTTGTAAATTGAATGGGCTTTAAAGGTTTTTTTTCATATTCTTGTTTCAGTGTTCATGTTCTTTATAATGTAACTTGTGCTATGATTGGCAGGGAAATAAATAGATGGAAATGTCTGGTGGGGGTCAGGTTAAATCACAGTTTCATTTGTTAATTTCCCTTGGAAAAACTAATGGTATTAATTTACTGATAATTATGAAAAGTTAAGAGACATCTCACTGAAATATGCAGTAGAGTAATTGAAATTAAAAGTCTAGCCATGAGTCATCTACACTACTAACCTCTGGCATTGCTTCTCATAAGGAACCTGGAAAACAGGAATTATATTGGGTTTCTGAAGTAATCTGCAGATATCTTATGCTTTTTCATTAATTACAGTTCTCTTTACCATTGCAATGTGTAGAAGTAACAGAAGGGAAAATATTACTGTTAATTCATTTATGGTGTAGATATGACCCTCAATAGTTTAAAATAAGCTGAAAGTTCTTCAGTAGTAATAAAACTTCTTTCAGTATTTACTGAACTGAAATCAGCTAACTTTTCACATTCATTAAGAAGCAATAACTGCTAGTTATTCCTGATGGGTTCTTTTATTTGATCTAGTAGTAACTGAAATGAAAAAGAGCCTTTGCACACGTATTAATCTTCAGAGCCATTTAGTTGCAAAAGAGTGCCTGTATTACAAATATATGTTTAAAAAGCCAATGACATTTTAGAATTTATTCTGTTTCACTAGGCCTAGACTGCATTATATCTATAGATGTTGATCAAAAGAAGTTCTGCAGCTATTGAGTAGGCTTACCAGCTGCTACCACAAATAAGTATTAAGTGGCAAGAATGAAGAGAACATTGAAATAAAAGGCAACAGTAAAGCTGTTGGTTTCATGCATCTTTAGTGTTTATTTTGGAAAAGCATAATTAGCTGGCTTTAATAATGTGTTTACGTAGTTTGAAGAGAGCTTTGCTTTTTCAGGTGAGGGCTGAGTGAAGAGCTTTCAAGGAAAATGACTTTTTAAATCTAAAAAGATAATATTTATTTATTGTGACTAAATTTACATATATTTACAGAATTTTAAAAAATGGTTATTACCTAACAATTTGGGACACTGGTATCCTGGTTATGAGAAATTTAAACTTATTAGCTGATATCTGCAAATATCCTGGTTTGATTCTTAACTATTATTTAATTCATTGTATCTATAGTAGGCCTGCTTGCTATTTTTTAAAATTTATGAATAGGTCATAGAATATGAACATTTATGTTCTGTTTTAAACATTTTTATGAGAAGATTACTTTTATGATTTGGTCTTAGAGTACAATAAAATATTCATTATGAGAAGGTTTTTATGTTGTGGATTTTTAATATTGTCAATTGCCCAGAGTTATTTGTGTGTGAGTTGTTCTGACCTATGTTTTGTTTAATAAATATATTGTTCTTAATGAAGCTTATCAATTTATGAAGCAATAAGCCAACTCTGATACTGATTAGAACTGACTAGACCAAGGCCATTTGATTAGTTTCCATGCCTAAGAAGGACTAGAACAGTGATGGTTAACCTTTTTGGCACGGACTGCTGAAACTGGAGCGTGTGCGCGCGTACCGGAACCCAGAAGAGAGCAGCTGGTTAGTGCGCACGTGCACAGCAGCCAGCTGCTCTTCCAGGTTCTGTCGTGTACATGAGCACCAGACAGCTGCTCTTTTGGGCTCTGGCATGCATGTGGCGAGGGTGCACCTGCCCACGAGAGGATTCTGTGTGCCACCTCTGGCAACACATGCCACATGTGTTTGTCATCACAGGACTACAACCTAGTTTCCTTGTTTCTAGTTCAGCATCTTAACTTCTATATACCATGATGATTTTCAAAAAGTTTCTATTAAACTTATGAAATGTTTTGACTATAAACAGAGTTTTTTCCCATTTGTTTAACATTACATTCTAAGAATGGACATATTGAATTTTAGGTTAGGTTAGAATATTAGAATATTGTATTTTTATTTAGAAAACTCCCAGTAAGGAACATTGTTTTTAAATCAGTATCTTCAAAGTGGAGACTCTTTTTCTATATTAAGATAAGAACTGAAAAACTATATACAGGAATACATGTACATACTGAAGTCCATTGTATATACTTTAATCTGAATTTTGTCCGAGTCCATCATTTATAGTGCCATGGAAAAAGATAAAATTATTCTGAAATATCAAACAATGTAAGTTTGGGTAATATATTTTATTTTGAAGCCTATCTAAATCACTATTAAATGTTATTTGATGTATGTTTTTTAAATTTGTGATTTATGAATCTAAATTTATATTTACAAAGTGCATGCAAATCTTTTCACGAAATCAGTTTAGTTTATCGTCCATTTAACCTCTGACATGGCTGGACTGATTGTGTCTTAATTACTGGGTTTTAGGGAAGTTGAACGCCACCTGAAGAAAAACTCTTCTTTCTTCCCAACCCAAAGTTGCAAAGCTTTTAATGCATTTCTAGGATGAAACATTTATTTGAATTAGAACTCTCTTATTAGTTTGTGAATTAAAATGTGTTTTAAGATAGTTGATGATAGGTATTAATTTTGTGGGAAGAAAGCATATGGATATATTTGAAAATTAGGGCCACGTTTTGATTAATCTTAGTCTCCCATTTCACAAAACTAGTCAAGTTTTCCCTATCTGAAGTTTTCCTCTAATTGCATCCAAATTACCTTGCTGTATATAATGAATTATGAGGTACTAATTTGCAAAGATTTATATGTGCATTGTGCTTATGTTCATCTGGTTGGGAAACTGGCAACAGTAATTTCAGAATCACACATCACTACTCAAATATTATATTTTGAGAGGAGAAGGAGATGATGATTTTACTATGAAATGAAATATATGCTGTTTACTTCCAGGAAATTACATAGAGAAATGTACGGTAGTACATTCAGAATGTTTGGGAAAATGATAGGGAAGGAGGAAATGAGCATTTCACGGCTTGTTTTTAATAGTAGCTCATCTCGCAAAGTTACAAACTCACTGTTTTGTGATAGCAAGATTGTCACTAACTGAAATCCAACTATATTAAATATTTCAAAATTATGATTCTGAATGTGGGCCACTTAGGAAAACTATTTACTACCTAAAGCAATATGGTATCCTTTCATTTTACATGTACAAAAGTAATTGGAATGGCAGTGGTATTTTACTTTAGCACTAGTGAAGACGTGTATGCTTTCATTTGGAAAGCAACTAGGGTATGCAATTCTAGTCCTGGTTGGATTTAATTCTATCTCTGATACTGTGGTCAGAAGAAATGCCTATTGCTTCTCACAGAGAGTCTTGTTAACAGATCTTCAAAGGACTTCAAAGGACTAATGTACCAAAGCAACACATAACAAATATGTAATATAAAGTCCTAAGCTAACAGAAATACATGTAACAATAAAAAATAAATAAAAGAAATAACAAACTATCTCAAAGGTGCATTTTCAAAAGGCAACATTTTCAAAAAGTATCTTTGAGACAACCATGACCTGGATGACTGAGAATTTCCTTAGAAATTTAATTATAGACTATATTTTCTAAAGAAAGTTGTGGGAATCCAAATAATACCATGTGTTTGCCATATTCACCATGCTAACTTCAAGAAATACCAAGGAATGTTTTATTTGTTTTGTTTGTATTTTACTTTATTTTATTTTATATTTTTACTTACTGTCTAGCTTATTTTGAAGTGATTCTAGGTGACTTACAGGATTAAAACCATTAAAACCATAAAACATAAATATTTATAAAACAATAAAAATTTCCAATAGAATAACATTATAATTAAATAGAATTACAATAGAATAAAATTATAATTAAAAGTTGGAGAGGAAGCAGGATATGTGGAGGGGGTTATTGCCTCTTATTTCATTAACCACTTTCAGTGTGATAGAACCCCATTGGGGCCTCAAGCCTGTCAAATATCAGGTATTCAGGCTCTTACAGAAGGCAGAAGGATGGGCATCAATCTCACTTCAGGGGGTAAGATGTTCCAAAAGCCAGGCACCATGGCAGAGGAAGCCCTTCCCGCCAGTGGGAATTTCTTGACCGATGGGACCCTCAGTTTGTCTTTTCTACCAGTGGCGCAGGCCAGTCCTATTGGGGTGAGACAGTAACCTGAACCTAACCCCAATATGGAGATTAATCTTAGAGTTGTACTTATATAAATTTATGAATTAGCAGAATTTTTTGGAATAGGTATTACTTCTGGACTACCTTTGTTCTATTTTTGTGATGTCACAAAAATATTTAAGTAATCAATATAAAATCAGATTTCCTTGTCAGTAGTTTTATCTGTGGGATAAGGTGTAAAAATATGGATGGAGCCTATGTGATTTCTACAGAAACTGAATGTTCAGGGTAACTCAGAATATTTGTTGTAGCAGTTACTGTATATAGCATTTTTCCCATAATAATAACTTACCAAGGGATGAAGAACCATTGTACTAAAGCACTTTTAAGCAAACCTGTCAATTAACTTTTTGCTTCTGAAGATTGTTGGGGTGTGTGTGTGAAGGGAGAATAAGATAAGCATATACTATCTATGGTTGTAACTGAGTACTTAGATGTATTCTCAATTACATAGTTGAAAAGTTGCAGCTTTGAAATTCTTACATAACCCTCTATTCATGAAATGTAATTACTACTTGGCTCAAGAAAGCAATATCTTTGGACATGTTAATATATCTTCTCAGATAGACTATTATCCTCCAGATGTTTAATATTTCATTTCATATCACCCATGCCCATAACAGCATGGAATTGTGGGAGCTGTAGTTTAAAAAGACTAAGTATCTCTTAAATACCTACTATTCGTGGCAATAATGTTGCTCAACAGATTATTGTGAAATAGAATTAAAATTTAAAACGGCTAAAAGATGTTTACCCATTTGAATAATAAAATTGTTTCTCCAAATTTCTTTTTTCAGAAATAAGAAGCAATGAATATGATGGGACTTACTCCACAGTAAAATATTTGCTGTCTCAGAACTAAAATGTCAATAGGATCCTCTCTACTTTTTGTTTCTCCTTCCACTGCTGCTCTCGCTGCTCATAACATCATTTTATTATCAAAGAATGGTAGAGAAAAGTAGAGCAAAGCTAATAGTCTTTCTCTTGTAGTCTCCCTGGATGTAGTGTTTTCATATGTGTCTTGAACTTGACCTCTTTCGAACGACACAAAGGTCCAACACACATTTTAAAAAGTTATATTTAAATTTTAATGTTTTTTTTTAATTCTGCAAAGCTATTTAATAACACTCTCTCAAAACACGGAGCATAAATCTTTCAGGATGGTCATAGAATAGAAACTGATGGACAAAGCAAAGAAGCTTAGCAAATGCCCTGAAGCAGCTTTCTTTCTTTTACATAGATACCTACTACAGATGAATGTTCACATGATTTTTAAAAGGCTTTATTATGATTTAATCACCATGGTGCTGATACTAAAAATATAATTTAGTAAAGAATGGAGTTTGCTTTTTTAATACCCCACCCCTCATTATAAAAATGTTCTTTGTAGTGAGGCAATGGGGGCATTAGAAAGATTTACAGTAACAATATAAGTGACTATAATGAACTTGGGAACAAGGGAGTATTGTTATGATAGAGATCTTCTAGCATTTCTATCAGCACAAATATTGAGGGACACAGTCTCCTTTCTGTGTATCTGTATATTAATATTAACATGAGCAGTAATTACAGGTACTTGGGATAAAGTTTATTTATGAGAACATAATACTTAAAGGTAAGAGCTGTAAAAATTAAATATATCTACCCGTAACAAAACCATTATCAACCATGGTTTTTCTGCAATATTTCAATTACGTTTATTCAGAATATCTCAGCATCTTTATATTCTACTAATATTAATATTAATTTTGCAAACTTTATTTCAACTAATAGAGCTAAGCTTGGGGACTTGTCCTTATTTATTGAAGGACAGAACTGGCCACATCATCATTTGTGTAACTAAAAACCCCTCAAATCCTGCTGGTACAGCATTAATCCTTTGCAAGTCTTATTAAATGAAAAGTTGGTAACCTACATTGAAGGTTTTGTTTCCTAGCTTCCAAGTTTTAACTTAAAATTTTTACATCTTGTTGTTTATCTTTTTAAGTAGACGAGCCTGTTCCTACATGTCAGTGATTCAGTGCAACCATTACCAAAATCATTACCAAGCTTTGATCAAAGAAAAGATAAGCAGGATAGAATCCAGATAGCACTTTTACAACACTACATCAAAATTTTCCAGTTAATACTCCAAGTTCAGATAGCCTCAGAAAATACCATAGGATAAAAAGGGTTTTGTTCTGTTTGTCTACAGACTGCCCCATTCTCACCTGTTAATTGTTTCAGATAAGCAAATGATGGAAGCAACTGTGATAGAATTTGACCATGTGGCCAGAACTTGTGGAAAAGAATTTAAAGGATGAATTCACCATGAACACACTGCAATCAGTAAGTATTTCCATCTTGGACATCCATTACTATGAAGATTATTTATGTATTTATTTTATCATTTTGGCTTATATATAACTATTTCTGATGGCTTCAAATGGCTTTCAATTAACTTAAACTTTAAATCTAGAATATCAATAGTATAATCAATACAGCAAGAACATTTTAATGTATCACTTATTTGAGCAGCAGATCTTTAGTCATCTCCATATGCTGTTCTGCAAAGCTACAATTCTTTGAAAATAGGAGATTCTGGGAATTGTAATCCACAAATCTTAAAGTTGTTAAGGTTGAGAAACACTGATCTAAGGGGGCGGGGCATCGCTGAGAAGACTTGAATATGTGATCTCTGGCAGTTACAGACATTGGACTTAAAAACCCAATCTAATGATGCATGCTGATCTGTCAGTTTTATCATTTTGTTTAAATACACAGTTTGCTAATATAGAATATCCAAATCTGGTTTAACATGTGAAGTTTGTACACCTAGAACAGTTGTGAGGGGGTACTTGGAAAATGCAATTAGTAAGGGTTTTCCACTTGTGGAAATAATTTAAATGGAAGAAATGTATCATGCTTTTTTATTCAAAAAGTCAAAATAATCTAGTTCAGCTACAGTTTCTTAACAAAATTAATTTTATTTAAATTTGAATACATTGAATTAATTTTGCTGTTCATTCCTCAGGCTGTAAAGTTATTCATAATATTTATCTTGACTCAATCTTCTTGGTGGTTTCTTTACATCAAGGGACATTGTACAATGTGTAATATAGTCTTGCTAATGGGCTCACTTTCAAGTATTTGCCCTCAAGGTTACTACTATTGTAGCATTATTTGCAGTGATAACTCAAATTTTAAAAGGTGTGAAAAGAGGGTGTGGTTCTCCACAATTACCCTAAAGTTATTTTCAAGGGTAATTTTCTGTACTTTCTAATTTGCTTCAAACGATTACATCTGGCATGAAAAAGCCCTTTTTTAAAATCTCTTAAATGTTGGGATAACTGATTTCAGTATCCAGCCCCTTGGAAATTGCTGAATCATTACCAAAAAGAGAAATATTGTGTAATTGTGAGCATTTGAAAAAAGTTCTAAAAAATATGAAGTGACTATTATAATTTAGCTTCTGTTCTTGAGGCTGAAGAATTACATACAATGGGAACTTAATTTTTGGCCAAAGCCAAGTTCAAATCTCATTTTATAAATCTCCTTATGAACCATTTAGTCCAATGAATGCTAAATTTGTGTCTTATTTATTTTACAATAATGGAAACTGCACATTATTAGTTGTATCCCAGACTGTATAAAGAATTATTTCAGGGGAAAAAAATCTATATTGACTCTAATCAGGTTAATGTTTCTCTTCTATTTACAGCACTGGAAGTATAGCAATCTAGTCTTCATTGAAAGTAATGGGCAATGGGGGAAAATGAGTGTTGGATCTAAAAGTTACCAGGCCACATATGTAAAAAGCAGCTAACTACTATCTGTGGCTCATGGGCTATGAGTTGGTCAAATGTCTTACAAAGATAAGCAAAATTTGGAAGTAGTTGAAATAGAAAACAAACGTCCAAAGAAACATGTAAAACATTTTTACTACATGTCAACCTTTGTTACTGATAAGAATATTAATACTTTAAATAGACTGTCCTCTTATATAGTTTGCATAGTAATTCGTAGTTGTCTTGACCCCTTAACAGTTCAGCTAGTTTGTATTTTTAAAATAAGGTTTCATGCTGGAAATAAAAAATAAGAACTTCCATATATTTTCATATGGGTTAGATCAGCTTTTGTAAATCTCTGGCATCAGAGGAATGCCAAGATATTTTCAAAATTATAACCAACATTATACAATTTAAAGGTATGAACATGTATTTGCAAATCTGGGTTTACCAACATTTTCTCCAAATGTCCCTTTTTCTGCGGATGTATTGTCACATCAGAGTTGTTTTCAAGTTTAGTTTGTCAAAGAACAAAGCAAACAAATAACCTTTGAAAGAATTTTTGCAGGGAAAGAAGAGATAAACAAAGTGTTAAATATTATTCTCTTGCTTATACTTTTTTCCCTTTTAGTTGCTATCACAATGCCCACATTAGTCCTGAAACTCAAACAAGGCAATGTGAAATTTATAGTGTTCTTTTGTAATAAACATACAGTTCCATTTTAAGCTTGTGTGAATGTACCATACAGATATTGTTAAGTGAAAGAAGGTCTATCTTCAATCTTTGGGCAGTAGATATCTTTGGAGATAAAAAGTAAAATTATAATGTGTTAATGAGAACGTTAACATTGTGACTCATACACTAAACTGAGACCCCTATCAATTTTGTGTGTTAGTAATTATCCTTTTCAAGGCTACTACTTCTAAACTCTGCTTTTCTGTAGTCTGCATTCTGTGACCATGAATACCTCAGTCCTCACTTTTTGAGAATTCACCTAAGGTTTTTCTCTTAAAATTATTTTAATTCTCTGAAAATAATGATTTTTTCAGATTGCTATTAGCTATCTTTTATAGATGGAACTAAGTAGGAATGCATTTCCAAACTATATATTTTTATTTATATAACAGAACTAGTTGTTGAAGTTTTGGACTAGAACCGAACAAATCCAAGATTAGGTCTTCATTTGAACAAGGAATCCTGGATAACCTTTTGAAACAGGCTAAGATATAGTGATTGACTCAACATTGTAAGCAAAAAGGATGTAAAAATGATAACCAATAAAATAAATATTAAGACATTCAAAATATTCTTGTTTTTTGTTGATGTTTATTTTAGATATTCTTATGCTACCTTTCAAAGTGATAGGGATAAATAAAAACATATAAGTAACATTAAACAAATGAAAACAAGCTATGATACACCTCTACTCCATAATATCAAACCCACAGTGCTCACTTTTCTTGCCTCAAAAATTCCTTTTTAATCTCTGGATAACTCATGTAGATTACCTTTAAATCTCTTTATCTTCTTCCTCTCTGGTTTTAAAGTAAATGACACAGTTCTTTTGCTAATGTCATGCTTCGTAACTTGTCTGAATTAACAAGGTTAACCACCAAGAGTTATTTTACATGCCATTAAGGGTTATTTTACTAGGAACTTGAAAAGTATGAGAAATAGCACATAACAAATATCTCCACATATTTACATTTTTCATTAGAAAATGTAACCAACATGACATATTACTATCTTATACAACTCTTGCTTCATGTAATAAACACCAACACATTTCCATCTCCCCACCCCCACCCCAAAGACATTTGTAAGAAATAAGTATATCTACTGTAATAATGGGACTCACTAGAGATATCATATTTTTTGCTTTGAATTTTCTGAGTAATTTACTAAGTGGTCACAGTTTATTGAGAATGATTAATTAGAAAATAGAAATTCATGATACTGAATAGTAGCATTAATCTAAGCAATAAGGAATCTTCAGTTTATCTTTGTTCCACATTTTTAGTCAGTGTTTGGTTAGCATTTTATTTATAGCTCTTTTAGGGAGGATATAAACCTTGATAGAAGTGCTCTTAATCTTATATCCAAGTTTTCATGAATGCAAGCTTATGTAGTATATAGAATAACAGAGTTGGAATGGACCTTGGAGGTCTTCTAGTGCAACTTCCAGAAACCCGTACACCACTTGAGACAAATGATTATCCAACATCTTCTTAAAAACTTCCAATGGTGGAGCATTCACAACTTCTGGAGACAAGTTGTTCTGCTGATTAATTAATTGTTAGGAAATTTCTCATTAGTTCTAAGTTGCTTCTATCCTAGATTTGTTTCCATCCATAGCTTCTTGTCCTACCTTCAGGTGATTTGGAGAATAGTTTTAGTTACAAATCCATCTGGTGGTGATGCTGTCTAACTCACATTTTTCTACTTTATCTAGCAGTAGGTTATGATCTAGTTTATCAAATGCCTTACTGAAGTCCAAGTAAATTATATTGACAGTATTCCTCTGGTCCACTAATTTTGTCACTTTGTCAAAGGATCCAATAAGATTAGTCTGGCATGATCTGATGAACCTATATTGGCTTTTGGTTATTACTTTGTTTGCTTCTAGGTGTTTGCTGATTCGTTGCTTGATTATCTTTTCCAGAATCTCTCTAGCTGTATGTTCCATTTGTGGGTTTCATCCCACAAGGTTTTCGTAATGGCAACCATATCATATCTGACTTCATTTACTTGAATTACTAATTCACCTGTTTATTCCTCATACTCTGTGCATTGGTGTATAGACAGTTGAGTCCATTTTGATTGACCCTATGTTTAATGTCTACATAACCTGTGTTGTGTCTGACTGCCCCTACTTTCTTGCCTTCTGTTTGATTAGTGCACATGGTTTTGCTTGACAGCAAGGTTGATAATTTTATCTGCACAAAGATCTATGTTACATGCACTGATAACCCTATTCATTTTAGATTGATGGGGATACACCCAATTTCGTTGTATTTAAATACAATGACAATAAAGATTATACTTACTTATACTTATATAAATGTTTTGTATCAATTAATTATCTGTCCCTGCTGTTCAATTTAAATGTTTATCCAGAAAATCTGTGAATTTAATGCCAAGTAACTCAGTCCCCTTCTTTGATGGATGCAAACCATCTCTTTTGTACAGTTTTTCATTGGACCAGCCGCAGGCATTATGACTAATAAAACCAAAGCCTTTCCTTTTACTCCTTTAGCCACACATTAAACTCTGCTACACACTGGTCTTTCCCTTTTTGTTCCTTATATACTAGTAAAAACCTCTGAAAAGATAAGCCTACAACCTATACTACTAAGTTCATACTGCCAACTCTGGAAATCATTGTGCACATAAAGTACATCTTTTTGGGACTCATTATTTGTGCCAAGATGTATTGTATAATAGCATACACATCACAGTCCTTACTGGCATTCTTTTTTTTTTTATAAACAATTATTTATTTTTTAACAAGGACAAACAAACATAAAAATAAAAAAATCTTCCATTACAAATTGTAGAAAGTGTGTCAGTGTCAGTGTTCCAAGTATCATGTAAAATTAAATCAGAGTCCAAGGCAAAACGATCCTTAAAGTTTCAATTTAATAAAGCAGACATCTTAGCACATCTGTGAAATCCCAATTCTAAAGAAGATCAAGGATCTTCCATCCTGGGATTCCATCCAGTTAAAAGTTCATTACCTTGTCCCCACACCCACAAATCCATCACATGGTCCAATCTTCTTCCACACTGGCATCTCCACCCAGCTGCTTCCGGTCAGTTGTAAAAGTGCGGAGACAAAAGATGACCTTGATCTTCTAGAAAAGAATGACAACAACACATTCCACAATCCTACTCCTTTCTATTCCCCTCTCCCATCAACTATACTAATGAAACAGCATAATAAAATAAGAGAAAGTGTGTCAGGCCAAAGATCCTAAAAGGGATATAATTGCAGGCCTGACCGGCGGCCTCTCCTCAGAAAAGAAAAAAAAACATTTCCTGAAAAGAGAATAACATAAAAGTTAGCATAACACAATTAACCACCTCTCCCCCCCCCCCCGGGGACCTTTGGCTTATTGGGAAACTTCTCATGGAATTGTTTTACTAACTTCTCCACTTTTAAGTTCCAGCTTTTCACCCAAGTGGCTTCAGACAAAGGGTAACCCTTCCATTGCACTAAATACTGTAAGTGACCCCTATTCAGCCTGGAGTCTACAATCTTTTCCACCTCAGATTGTAGTTCCCCTTCTATCACTACAGGAGGAGAGAAAGCTTGGGTGTATGTTCTTATGCTAGACCCAATTACTGGTTTCAACAAGCTACAATAAAATTCTGGGTCAATTTTCCCTAGACTTCTGGGTAGACTGAGTTGAACTGTAACTGGGTTAACTATCTTCACTATTGGGAATGGACCTAGAAATTTTGGACCAAATTCCTTGCTAGGCATTCCTAATCTTATGTATTTGGTAGACAAAAAATCTTTGTCCCCCACATGGAAGCGAGCAGTGTTTCTCAGCTTGCTTCTTGTAGGCTTCTGCTGCATCTGCTAGAGCCTTCTTTGTATTCTCCCATCCTTTCTTTAGAATGTCAAAGAGCCAAGGTGGCGCAGTGGTTAGGGTGCAGTACTGCAGGCCACTTCAACTGACTGTTATCTGCAGTTCGGCGGTTCTAATCTCACCAGCTCAAAGTTGACTCAGCCTTCCATCCTTCCGAGGTGGGTGAAATGAGGACCCAAACTGTGGGGGCAATATGCTGACTCTGTAAACCGCTTAGAGAGGGCTGAAAGCCCTATGAAGCGGTATATAAGTCTAACTGCTATTGCTATAATGTCCATCCATTAATTCAAAGACATGGAGGAGGGAGGTTCTCTAGACAGCTCAGGCATGGGAACAAGTTCCATGCCACTGGTAATCTGGAAAGGAGTAAATCCAGTGCTGCTATGAACTGCATTGTTGTACGCCACTTTGGCGAAGGTAGCAAGTCTGACCAGTTGTCTTGCTGATAGTCCACATAACACCGGATGTATTGTTCCTTCACTGCATTGGCTCTTTCTGCTGTGCAGTTCATGCTGGGATGAACCTCTGAGCTCAGTTCTTGTGTGGACCCAATGGATCTCAGGACCTCTCTCCAGAACGTGGCTGTGAACTGGATTCCGTGGTCTGAAATGATCCTCTTGGGTAATCCGTGCAGGCGATAAATGTGTTTCACAAACATTTTCGCTAATTTCTTTGTGGACGGCAACTCTGGGCAAGTGATGAAGTGCACCTGCTTGGAAACCAAGTCAATGACTGTCCAGATTACTCTATTCCCACTGCTTTCTGGGAGTCCCACGATGAAGTCCATTGCGACCTCTTCCCATGGTCGGTTAGGGCTGGCTACTCGTTGTAGCAGTCTGGGGACTTCTCCGGCAGTGGTTTCATTGTTGTGCAAGTAGCACAGCTTTTTATGTAATCTTCCACCTCTGATTCATCTTTAGCCACCAAAATTGATGCCTGGAGAAGTGGAGCGTTTTTAGGAATCCAAAACGCTATCCAATCTAGTTCCGCCTCATGGCTTCGTTGTAGAACTTCCAGGCTCAACTCCACGGGGATGTACAGTTTGGACCCCTTCCAGGCTAATCCATTTTCCATTGTTAGGATTTCCTGGTTGTTGTTGAGCCACTGGTCTGTTGGGAGTGCCAATTTCATATCTGTCATCAGCTTATCCGGGCTTTTATTACTAACATGCTAGTTAGTATCCCCAACAAGTTTTTGGGTACTTGTTGGACAGCTGGGGTTTTTGTCTCTGCTGCAGATTTTGGGCTCTTGGATTCAATCATCCCTGGCTGGCCCTTTTCCTCCACCGGTGGTAGCGGCTCAACCACAATCATCAATTTCCTACCACTATCTTCCCACTTTATCGTAGGCTTCCACTTGTCAAGCCATGCAAACCCCAAGATTATTTTCTCTGACATCTCTGGAGGCACAATGAATCTGAGAAGCTCGCAGTGGCGGCCCACTTGTAACTTCACAAGTTCAGTTACTAGCGTGGTTTAGGCCCTTCAAATTAGCATTCCATCTGCCTGTTCAACCTGAATGGGACAGGCTAGAGGTCTTGTTCTTATGCCTAGTTGCTTGACAATCGAGATGCTGATTAAGCATCGAGCGCAACTGGTGCTCACAACTGCTTCAACTTCCCCCTCAAACCTCATTTCAGGCACTTGGAGATTGACTTGGAAGGCGAAGGGGTGGATGGTTGCATTCACCATTGGGTCATCTTCAGTATTTTCCTCCTCCGAGGTCTCCCCCTTGGTAGGACTCTTTGTCACCTTAAGTTGTGGATCCTCTTCCAGAGGTTGTTGACCCTTTTCCTTCTCTGAGGCCTTCCCCTTGGTAGGACTCTTCATCACCTTAAGTTGGGGATCCTCTTCTAGATGTTGTTGGCCAAGATGACTCTTTTGTGGTGGCATCTGGGCCTTGTCTTTACCGCTGGGGCGGTTGGTGTGCACGTTTGTGGCAATGGGGCTGGAGCCAAGTACTCTGATGCTTTGTAGCCAAGTTGACAGCAAAGGTGGCATCTTATTGCCCCCCCCCCCAAGGAAGGGAACATTTCTAAACTTAGGAATCGCCTCATCACATTTTTCCACCATCCATTATATAGCTTGCCCCTTGGTAATCCCTTCTTCCATTGTTGAGAACCTTTTTCTGTAGGAAGGTTGGGTAAGAACTTGTTGGGGCACTGCAGAGGAGACTGGAACCGGTGGGGAGGTCAATCCCTCAGTTGGTCACTGCCCAGTTATCTGCCATGGTGCCATCTACTGAGGAAGGGCAAGTACCAATTGGAATCCCTTCCATCCATGACCTGGAATTAAGACCCATCCCAAGGTTGCCTGATTCACAGGTTGCAGTTCAACCAATGATGGCTGGCTAGGGGTTTTATATGCCAAGGGCCCCTCTGCTGGCTTGGAGGACTTTCCCATGTTGATGGCCCAGGAGGTGCCCACTGGCATCTTATCCATCCATAGTCTGGGAAGAAAGTCCAATTTAGTGGTGCTTCATTCACAAGCTGCAGCCCAATTTCCGGTGGCTGGCAAGTGAAAGATGCTGGCCAAATCCGTTCTTGCTGGCTGGGTTGAAAATCCCATCTTGATAGGGATTCTGTCTTCAACTCAGTTGCAGGGTATTGGCTCATTTAATTTATCCCCATTTGGAAGGAGTCAAAATCTCCATTCCAGGTTTTTTTCCAAGCCTTGGCTGGGGGGAAGGAGGGGGAGCATGCACTCACGTTTAGTTGTCCAAAATGGTCCTGGAAGCCCATCGGAGATGACTGCGTGAGGGTCTCCATTCATCAGATCTTCTGGCCATCCTCTAGTTGCATTGAGAATAAGCTTCTTCCCCTCCTTTCCAGCCCCCACAGGCTGGACTTCTTGCCAGAAGCAATAAATTTTAAAAGAGAAACTCCTTCACCTTTGAAGATTTGAAGAGAGGCGTCACATCTCAGCTTCTTATCTCAAAAGGCTTTCTCATAATTGTTCGCTGATATTTTACACTGACGGGTCAGTCAGCATTGGGAAACAGCAACCTCCTCAGCCCCGTGAGGGGGTTGCTGGTGATTTATTTTGAAGAGAGAATTGGGATAATGTCAGCGTTTCAAGTATCATGTAGAATTAAATCAGAGTCCAAGGCAAAACGATCCTTAAAGTTTCAATTTAATAAAGCAGACATCTTAGCACATCTGTGAAATCCCAATTCTAAAGAGCTTCCTGGGATTCCACCCAGTTAAAAGTTCATGATCTTGTCCCGACACCCACAAATCCATTACATGGTCCAATCTTCTTCCACGCTGGCATCTCCACCCAGCTGCTTCCGGTCAGTTGTAAAAGTGCGGAGACAAAAGATGACCTTGATCTTCTAGAAAAGAATGACAACAACACATTCCACAATCCTACTCCTTTCTATTCCCCTCTCCCATCAACTATACTAATGAAACAGCATAATGAAATAAGAGAAAGTGTGTCAGGCCAAAGATCCTAAAGGGGATATAATTGCAGGCCTGACCGTCAGTTGGTTACAGTATTTCTATGCATCTCTTCCATAGTCATCCCCTGCTTTTCATATCAAATTGCATATTTTAAATTCACATAAATTCATGTATATAATGATTATTATATCAACCTTAATTTGATTATAATTGTTTTTACATCCTTTTATATATAATATTCAAAATCTAGAATAGGATTATATGATAACATTCTATAAAATCATCCAATCGCAATACATCTTTATAACATATTCTAGATAAAGCTTTTAAACCTCCTCTCATATTCTCCATGTCTTGTTTATATAAAATTTCATATTATCAAACTAACCTCTCTCTCTCTCTCTCTCTCTCTCTCTCTCTCTCTCTCTATATATATATATATATATATATATATATATATATATATATATATATATATATATATATATATTCATTCATTCATTCATTCATTCATTCATTCATTATTAATCATTATTTAACTATAGCTATTGGCACTTCATTTTATACATACTACTAGTAAACTAAATTTAGTTTAGTTTTTATTATACATTTTCATTGCATCAACCTGTATCTTTCCAGTAATAGTGCAGTCTTATATCTATTTCCATTTGTAGCATTAATATTCTAGTTACTTTCTTAATAAATCTTGTATGAACTTCTCTTCGCAACATGTTGTTCCTTTCGTATCTTATAAAAGCTTGAAACCCACCATCTGTTCTTTCCATCATTGATAAACATCCTCAATTTTTCCATCAAATTTTTCTGTTTTGTATTTGATATTTTCCAATCTCATTTCAATTCTCTCTGTCACAACTAATAGATTTTGAATTTCAAACATAATCATTTGCAATGTTACAGTTTCTTTTTCCTGCTGAGCCATTCTTCCAATTTTGCAGGTACTGCCACCATAGGATTCAAGGCTATTTTAATAAACTTCAAACATCTTTATTTATTAACTTTCAAGTCAAAATGTTGTCTCCCCTCCACTAGCTAGTGATAGAACTCCCAAAAAGCACCTGTAAAAACAACTTGTCCTCTTCCTACTCTCACTGTCAGTAAATGAACTGAAAGAACCTTGAATCTCAAGTGATCAAAGAGAAAGAAGAAAAAACAATGTATCCAGCCTCCAGCCTTTAAGTGGCAGTGTAACTGCTTTTCCTCCTATTGTTACAACCCTCTTTATAATCCTTCTTTTTATCTTCTTTATATTCCAACGTTAAGAGAGAAAAAAATCCTTAAATGAAGATCAAAAACAATCCAATCAATTCAATCAAATGTTATAAAAAAGAAGGAAAATTTATTTAATCCATAAGTGTAAACAAAAGTGAAAAAAGAAGAAAAATTAATCCATTCAGTTTAAAAAATAGGGAGTCTTTGCAAAAATTCCATCCATGAAAAAAATTAGAAACAGGATAACACACTAAGTTTAATATAGATTAATTTCGCTACTTACAGTCTTCTATCTTCAATTTTAATTTAACTTATTTTTTGGGGGTAGTCTCTTTTTCTAATAATAAAATTTCCTCACCAATTCAACCCATTTTCTCCTTTCGCTTTCTTTCCATTCCGGAGCTGTCCCAACTTCAGCAGCTTCATTAGCTGCGTTTCTGTCACCAGAAAAAAAGGCTATTTCTGGATCTTTCAGAGACTTTGCGGTGTCCCTGAGATCAGCAGGAGGTACCCTTCTCAATCTCCATCTCTGCAGGACAGTTTAGGTCCAAATGGACCACCCAGCGGCAGAAATATAGACTGTGATCTTGGAGCACCAGGATTGCATGTTGTGCCATTGTGATGTTAGCCCCTTTCTCCCCCTTACTGCCATTCTTAACTTCCTTAAGAATACACATCTTGACTCTGCAGGCAATAGCACCTGGCAGACACCTGTCATCTCTTTCAAAACCTCCATATCCTTTCCTAAATTTACATCGCTTACAATTGAATCACCAACCAGGAGGTGGCTTGACTTTTTGGATATCTTCCTCAGCCTGTGTGACTGATGTGTAATACCTGATTCACACTTCCCCGTTTCCAAAGTAAATTCTTCATCTGAAACCATGACCCCCTTATTTGAGTTATCATTATCACAACTACCTTGACCTCTGACTTTAGTGTTCCTATTAAGGTCTATTAAGCAAGGGCACTGTATCTGTTATATTGAGACATAGTGAAAGCTTTGTGTTTGTGGTTTACAGCTCTTACCCTGCCAGATCCCACAGTTGTCCATATGCCATTTTTCCTGAATTCCTTAAAATCACAATCTCAAGTGCACTAACCCTGAATGTATTATTACTATTTTTGGTTTATAGTTATATGATCCGTGCACCATAAGGACACTACCTTTGTCCTCTGCACTCCCTCACAGTCATCCCCACTCACAGCCAGCAGCTCCTCCCACCAGCCTCTGGGAAGTTAAATGCAATGTAGGCAGGTTCACTCTACCTTTGTCCTCTGTATTCAGTCTCCAACACATTTTATTTCATTTATAGCAAGTATTAACTCATCTGTTATTAGTTAACATCCATTCAGAACTTAAATATAAGATTCGTGTTTCGAAAAAGACATATTTTGATGCCAACAGTTCCATAGTCAAATCTTGGTAATCCTAAATACAGTTGGAAAATTTATCCTTGAAATCTTATAATTAATTGGTGTTTAACAATGGATTATTAAACATAACTCAGTAGAAAGCAATGTTCTATATTCTTATAGTATATCTTGATGCTGTCCATCCTGAAAGGGATAGGGTAAGAGAATTAAATACTGAGCCATGGTGATTTACTGAGGATTGATCAATGAAATTACACATATTAGTTTCATGTGTTCCATCATCCCAGATGTTGATCTCCCAAATGGTTGGTATACTGAGAATTAATCTATTCTCTTCCAGATTTGAAAATTATTACTAACATTACTATGAATAATTTGCTGAAATTGTCTTGCAATTTTTCAAAAAAGTTTTTTTTTCTTCTCTAAAAGTGGAGATTCTTTAAAACTTGAAAAATGTTTCAGAATTTCTGTTGAGCTTTTGGTGGACTGATCTTTCCTCTGTCTCATACCTCTCATTCACTCAGAAGCTCTTGGATTTCCATACTTCCTAATTTGAAAAAGCTCAATTGAAATATATTGAAGCATAGAAAGCCAAGGAAATTGCAGGCTGCTGGAAAGAGAATTCTCTAAAAAGTCACATATTTCTTGGTCATCTCTTAAGTAAACAGGAGCAAGATATTTTATTTTTACCATGGGGCTTATAGTGGGGGAGATCACATTGTGTGCTAGCCAACGAGTAGGTAGGCTGAACATTTTCTTGAAGGAATAAGTTCACCCATTCTATATGTCAGCCAGTGATAAGACTTAACCAATAAGGTCATTTTGTAAATAATGTTTTTCTTTCTGAAATCTCTTCATTGTTTAATTCAGATTGTCTTGTGTATTCCATTTTTAAAATATAATTTAAAATATAATTCTAAAATAATTTAATTCTTCAGGACTCTATTTGCAGTGTTGATCTAGGGTAGGCAACGATCCTCCAAACTCATATAGCTTGGGGGTCTACTGTTTGTTGGTCAAAGAGAATGAGTCTTAAGAGAAAACCTGTAGGAAAAAGGTTTGGCATGACTAACATCAATTGATGAAAAATTATTACAAAATACATACAGAGAGACGTGAAAGAGAAAAAAGGTAACAATAGTGCCAGGATTCATAATTATAATACCTGTCTCTTAATATACATTTATCTTGCTCTGAGAACGTTAAGTTTTGTTTATGTTCGAGTACATGATGAACAAAGAAGCATTAGCTTTGTTCATAGCACCTCTAGGTATAATTTTAAGAACACCTGTTACAACCCCCTTCTTTTGCAAAAATAAAAATTCATATTAAGCTACTGTGTGAACATGCAATCAAAAAATTAACTGTAACTCAATCTACTACATGAAGAAAATGGCAGAACATACCATAATATTTCCATGATCTTTAAAATCTCTAGTTTCAACCACCAGAATATCTGGAATGTATCCAGCCTTAAACATATCCAAATATATATCCCTCCCTTGATTACTTCCTTCTTGTATTGCCTATCTTGAATGCTATAGTGGCAGAATGCCAAGTACAAGAAATTCTATTTCTGGTCATTATAATTGTAAGTAAGCATATTAAGAATACTGATAGCCTGGGAAAGTAATATATTCCAGACTTTGACATTTCAGATTGGCAACTGACACTTTTAAGGGACTGAAACTGTTGTGGGAAAGGGGGCACTTGAAATGCAAATAATCATACCTCACATAAATACTAGGGAAAGTTTTATATCTAGACAAAGCTATGTGGCATCTGAAACTTATGAGTTTCTAATTTGCTCAAGATTGGCATTGTATTTTTCTTATTCCTGGCCCTAAAGAATCTTGGAGTGGTCATTCTGCTTTTCTGGCTTCCAGCTACCTCACACTTCAGACCTTTTACTGCAGATTTCCCTCATGACAATCTGTCTATTTTATGATGTTGCTAAAACTCAATTTTCAAGGTACATTGGGGGTACAGATTAAGGGGGAATGTAGAGCATAGTAATTGAAATCTGCTTTTCAGCAATTTTGTAGTTGGGAATTGTTTGAAAAGAGTATAATTTTTAGTAATACTTGCCTGTATAAAAAACTTATTAAGACTCTTAAGATAAGTGGATAATACAATTTCAAGCAAATGAAGGGTTTCACAGAAAACTCATGGATTTAAAGCATACATTTTTTTAGTGAACATAATAAAATGTATGCTGTGAAATATCTGCATTCAATATGTGATAAAAAAACTTTTGTTTCTCAAAGTCTTGCTTAACAACTTTTCCAACATTATCTATAAATATTTCTCTGGATATATTTATTAGAGCTTAATTGTTGTATTTGTATTTGTATTTTATTATTTGTATGCCGCCCTTCTCCGAGAGGACTCAGGGCGGCGAACAATTCAAGGGGCTGTTGTGGGGAAGGGGTTGCCATTTAGACTTAGGAATTGTGTTCAGAATGTTTGGATAAGAATTTATTGCATAATTTAAACATCTCATATTTTCCAAATAATTATTAACAGCAGAAGGTCTCCCCCCCCCCCAATAAGTATAGCAATAGCAGTTAGACTTATATACCGCTTCATAGGGCTTTCAGCCCTCTCTAAGCGGTTTACAGAGTTAGCATATTGCCCCCAACAACAGTCTGGGTCCTCATTTTACCCACCTCGGAAGGATGGAAGGCTGAGTCCACCCTGAGCCGGTGAGATTTGAACAGCCGAACTGCAGAACTGCTCAGTTTAACCACTGAGCCACCTTGGCTCTATCTAAGCATCTAAGAGAAATGCTATTAAAACATCTAGGCATAGCTTTTTATACACATTAAGAGAATATAGTCATTCATAGAAATATATAGCTCTAGAGATACTTTTGTTAGCATTCATAAACTGGATTATTCATATAGAGCATATCCACATTGAATAATGTCTGAATCTACAATTATAATCCAGGTATATATGATGAAATTTATACAGGCCAGATTGAAACATTAAAGAGACATAGAAGAGATGTCTCTGACTCTTAAAACAGATGGGCTACTCTCAATAGCATGGTAAGAGCCTACCGTCCAATTCTAAAATTAAACAGAGGCCACTGATGATGTTACAATTACTGTATTTTTCTGAGTCTAAGACACATCTTTTTTTCTTAAAAAAGAGGCTGAAAATCTGGGTGTGTCTTATACACTGATTACAGCATTTTTTGCCTCCCAAAGCCCCGCCTCCTTCACCAAAATGGCCATGCATATCCTTATGGAGGCTTTCAGAGAGCTCCTGGGGGCTGGGGAGGGCAGAAATGAGCAAAAAGCAGGCTCGTTTTTTGCACCCCTGCCCCAGCAGCACTCCTTAAGTCTATGTATGCAAAAATCTTTGGCAAAATACGGGCCCATTTTTGTGAAAAATGGGCCATTTCGGGGGGGGGGGGTGTTGCAGAGTGCAAAAACTTTCCCCCTTTTGGAAAGCTCTTTAACTTATTGATGAGAATTACATTGATCAAGTTCTATGCCGGCAGAAACAAATCTTAGGTGCTACAGATTGTCAGCGATTTCCTTCTCCAGAACATGTTCTACAGGTAGGTACCTACCTACCTACTCTCTCTCTCTCCCTACTGTATTTCTCTCTCTCTCCCTCCCTCCCTCTCTCCCTCAGGGAACAGGTGCTCGCATTGCTTGGTGCCTTCCAGGTACTCAGTCAGCGGCGCTGTGCCCGGCTGGAAAGGGGGTTGCTGGGTGGCTGCTCACGAATGTGGTCACCTCATGGCTGTTCTGTTGCTGCTGCGACAGCACAACACAGCTATTCGACCCTGAGGCTGTGCCCGGCTCTTCGGTCGCAAGGGAGCAGCTGCCCGGCAACCCAAAAACAATCCCTTCCCTTTGATAAGCCCAAGGCCATATTTCGTGGGTCAAAAAAATATTTTCGGGGAAACACGATATCAATCTCATTTTTTTTTAAACACACAAAGACAAAGACATAGATTACATTTATACAACACACAGGAACCTTATGTTCCTTCTTATAGCAGTTTTAAATCAGTATGTTTTTATATACAATATTTTCCCTCCTAATACATTTCCCTTGAATTTTACCATTTTTAATCCTCTTGTTTCATTATCTTTTACTTATCTATCTATATTTTGGCTGTTTAGCTCCAGCAAACTTTGTCCCTCTTTTGTATATGTAATATTTATCCTTAGTTTGTAATTTTTATCTTTCTTAGGTTCTTATCTTTAATCTTTGTTTGTTTCCTCCAGCCACCCGTACCATTTTTATCATACCAGATAATATTCTATCTCTTCCTTTCCTTGGATTTCTTTTGTTAACTTGTCCATCTTAGCACAGTCCAGAATCTTTCTTATTATTTCATCTTCATTTGGTGTCGACTTGTTTTTCCATCTCTGCAAATGCAATCCTGATTTCAGTCTCATTTATGATGCCTAGTTTCCTTCAGAATACTATTGCCCATTACAAAAATAGCACAGTCTAAAAGTTTATCAATGAGGTATAGCCTACTCTTCTACCTCCTCATTCGCATGGTTATATTTTTGCTTACAGGATGATTTTCTATGTGTAGTTCATTTATTACTGGCTTCTGAATTCAATAAGCATGAAAATGGCTACCATCTTCCTCCCACATTCAAGCTCTTGAAACAGTTAAGAAAAAGCACATAATTTTACTGTATTAGCTCTTGGGAAGTTTGCAGTTGGATTCTCCTGAAATAGGGTCTCAAATATTCAACTTCCTTTAATACTTGTTAGTGTCCAATCTCTCAGCCTTCTTGATTTATGAAGGTTGCATGTTTTTCATGACCTTTTGACCGATTTTTTTTTGGGGGTGGGGGAGATCACTTGGATTGTTTGATTATTTATCCTGCTTTCCACACTGAAACAAATTTAGAAATTCTTGATTATTACAATCTATTAAATAAAACAAACTTTTTACTACTACGTAAAATGTTTTAATCTATTGTATTGAATTATATGAGCTACTAGAGATGTGGTGGCTCTGTGGTTTAAAGAATCTTAGTGCCACATGGAGGGATGAGCTCCTGTCATTTGTCTCAGCTTTTGCCCACCTAGCAGTTTGAAAGCATGTTCTATGTGAGTATATAAATAGGTACCACCTGAATGAGAAGATGAGTTAGTGCTTTGTGCAGACAATCAGAAAGTTACTGGTATTGGACCTTGCCAAATGTTACACCCATTTGCAAGGTGACTTTGGTGAAGGGAGAAGGTCCTGAATAATGCTGCAGAATGCCATTCGTCTTTTTTTCTAGCTGGCTCAACCTCTGGTGCACCTTGGAAAGCACCCAAGCATGAACTGAACAGGCTATCAGGCAGTCAAACTACTACTTTGTATTGGCATTGTAATCTCCTGGCTAATGTAACATCATTCATATGTCTAAAAAATAAACAAACAAATAAACAAATATTACATTTTGTCGAAAGCAATTTATATGTTTCAGCTATTGTGTGCGTGCTTTTTTGGAGAGGGAGAAGAACATTGTTTGGACTTTGCCTATATTCATTTATTTTTCTAATTTTGCTCTCAACCATATTAGCAATAGCAATAGCAGTTAGACTTATATACCGCTTCATAGGGCTTTCAGCCCTCTCTAAGCGGTTTACAGAGTCAGCATATTGCCCCCAACAACAGTCCGGGTCCTCATTTTACCCACCTCAGAAGGATGGAAGGCTGAGTCAACCTTGAGCCGATGAGATTTGAACAGCCGAACTGCAGAACTGCAGTCAGCTGAAGTAGCCTGCAGTGCTGCATTTAACCACTGCACCACCTCGGCTCTATATTGCTGACCTCAGAGTAAATTATTTTACTTACAAAGGCACTTATTTCTCAGTCCATCCTTTGTCATCCAGATATTGTAAAAGCTGCTTTCTGACTTTATTTGTTCTAGAATCTGAGAGAAGCTTCCTTCCTATACATTCTCTTCTGGGGAACCTTTTCAACGAAAAAGATCCTTTAACAAGGAATTTTCGAACATTAAAAAAGTTTCATAGCACTGATATCTCATTGAAATGGCAAAATATCCAATTTAGATTCAGATTGACCATAGGAATTTGGAATATAAATATCTCACCTATTCACACAATACTAATTCATGTGGCCAAAGTTCTCTTCTTGTTTTAACTTTTGTGGATCTTACATTTTTAGCATGCAAAAGAATCAGATATTTTATGATGTAGGCAGAATTATTTCCCCCTAAAATCAATCTCCTTTTTGTGCCCATTAAATATTGCTCAACTGTTAACGTTTAAACTCATCTCCCTATGAGATTCTTCAGACCAGTAAGAAGTCTTTCCACTTGATTAAAACCAGGAATAAACAAGACCCATAGTGCAGACTTTGTTTGGATGGATAACCTGCTTTTATCTGCCCTCTTTTCCCAGAATGTAGAAAATTGCATTATTATGATTAACCATACACTCTCCCTTTCCTTGAATAACTGTCTAGCAACTCTGTCACTATATATTTTTGTCTATAAATTTATAAGTACTTAAAATAATAATTTCCTTTTCTATCTTCTCCCTAAGATGGCTAATTTTATTCCCCCCTCTCTGCTCCTAAAGTTAGAAATCATTTAATTTCTTTTAAGTATGTAAGTCTTGTGCAAACTTGTTTTTAACTACCGTATATACTCGAGTATAGGCCGACCCGAATATAAGCCGAGGCACCTAATTTTACCACAAAAAAACTGGAAAAGTTATTGACTCGAGTATAAGCCTAGGGTGGGAAATGCAGCAGCTACCGGTAAATTTCAAAAATAAAAATAGATACCAATAATGTTTTTGAATATTTATTTCAAAGAAAAACAGTAAACTAGCGGTGTATTCAATGAAATACTTCACTCACCTCATGATGCTGATGTCCCGCTGATGATGATGTCCCGTGCAGCCGCGGGAGCGATGTCCCGCCTCCTATGACACACGGCACAGTGATTCCTATCATTGGATCACTGTACCAGAGGTGGGACATCACTATGTGGCTGCTTGCCATAACAAGGAGGAGGTGGGACATCGTTGCAGAGCGGCAGGAGGGGGAGGAAGGGGAATCGTAAGACAGCCCTGCATTACATTAGAACGTGAGGAGGGGGTATGGTGCGGTGCGCGCTGCGCGGCAAACTGACACAGAGGGAGGGGAAACTCACAGGGGCACTGGGCCATTCACGAGTGTCACCCAGCGGCATGGCCCCGCCCCTTTTTCTCTTCCATTTCGGGCAAATTTTTCACTGACTCGAGTATAAGCCGAGGCGGCTTTTTCAGCCCAAAAGTGGGCTGAAAAACTAGGCTTATACTCGAGTATATACAGTATTAGCTCTTAAAAATATCTTCCTCTTTCCATTGCTAACAGTTAAATCTAAACTGCCTATAAGGCAATTGACCTGATCAATAGCTAGGTTTACTTATAATAATTCAGTTTATGCCTTGACTCAGTCAATTATCTCAAGCCATCTACAGTGACTAGCTGCACCTGCTGCCGAATACATCCTGGTACACCCTCCATTGTTTTGGAGGCCTCCTGTTTTATGTAGTGATTCAATTTGCTCAGCACTTTATTTAAGATTAATCCAGTCATGCTAGGTCCTCACAGAAGATGTTGACACCATAGAGGACATTGAAGACTAGACTTTGCTTTCTATGAAATTTCTCTCCACTTTATGGTGCTGTTCTATATAGTTTAAAGATCAGCTCTTGTTACAGGACATCACCCACCCTATTTAAAGCTTTGACAGAAAATAGAAAGCAATTTACAAATCTGTGAGATTTAATTGATTTTTTAAATTGTCAATTACAGTAAATACAGAGATGTAAGCATTCCTGAACAGTTATAAATCAAGGCAGGGCACAATTCTTGCCTGGGTAACAATAAATATTGGCTAGACACAGTTCCAAAGACAGGGTCATATGCCAGAAAAATCCACAGAAACCAAAGTCAAACCAAAGATCCATCTCCAGAGCAAGTTCCGGTATAAATAGAAGGATTATATAAACAAGCTAGAGATATTTTGGCAGTGATTTGCTCTCAAGCTTGGTTCAATTTAGCTTCTGAACATTTCGTTATCAAACTAGGTAACATCAGCAGCAGGATTTTCATTTCCTATTCCACTTTAGCTTATATATGTCTTGTGTACAGTGTGGTCAAACGGCTAAACAGCAAGACAACCAATCAGCTGCTCAGAATTAAA